>NC_048896.1:93514924-93559603 GCF_011077185.1 Oxyura jamaicensis | reverse complement strand
AAGAAAAGAAAAGAAAAGAAAAGAAAAGAAAAGAAAAGAAAAGAAAAGAAAAGAAAAGAAAAGAAAAGAAAAGAAAAGAAAAGAAAAGAAAAGACAGAATTTCCACAGAAATAATTCTCAAACAGGAGAAGTTTTCCACAGAAGAGAAAAAAAATGACTAGGGATCCCCAGGGATGTCTGTACTTTGTCCCTATTTCTCTTTCCGAGGTGCACGCCGTGCATCCTGCCGCTGGGAGTCTCCTCCAGCACTGAAGTAGCCGACGTTTCTTGGGAATCCTTGCTCCTCAAGTCACAATTCAGCGCTCGAGTCTCTGCAGGGATCCATTGCAGTGTAATTTGCACCTTCCCCCCGCGTGCACAGTGCCGTAGTTTAGAAGTATGTGTAACCCGTACTTGGTGTTTGTTAGCGGTGTTGTTCTTTTCCTGCTCTTGCTGCTGGCAGACGGTGCCGTGCGCGCGCCCGGCGGCTCCTCTGACACGCGGCCAGCCCGCCGGTAGAAAATTTCACTCAATAAGCCCAAACGAGCGGCAGCTTCGTGGGGCTTCGTTTCCCTCCTCGTGCGCTCCCTTCCCGGCTGCAAATAACCTGATACAAGGCTGGTCCCCCAGGGGAAGCCTGATTGCTCTGCAGCCTGAGAGCTTTTTGTGCCTGGGCTCGAGGCCGCTTTGGGCAGTGGGCAGTGAAACCAAGGAGCTGGGCTTGCTCCGAGCGTGGTTTCCCTGCTGTCTCCATCCATCAGCTCTCACCCCAGCAGAGATGCTTGCAGCATCGGCCTGCACGGAGCTTCTGGAAACCCCTCGGACCCTCGTGCCCAAAATGGGCTGAAAACAGGCAGAATCCGCCAAAGTCGTGGGCAGCAGGAGCGCTTTATGCTCCCTGCCACAGGGCTGCCCCTTCCATTTCCTCTGTGCTGAGACGTGAGATGTGCGATGGGCTGCAGGGATCACATCCCAGCATAAATCTTTTTGTATTATTATTATTTTTAATTTGTGTGTGATTTTATCAGAGAGTTTGGGGTGGCACAGAGAAAACGCAGCCTCTCTGCGTGCCAGACTCTGCCTCCCTCGTGCGCTTCGGTGAGACTTAAGATATGAATTAACCCAAATCTCAAAAAGCTGAGGCTGTGTCAAAGCGACCAGGCTGGAACCTCTCCCTGCAGTGGTCTCATTTCATCCACTCAGCTGGGAAGCATTCCAGGATGAGAAAGCCTCCGAAATCAGTCAGCAGAGCCGTCGGGTACCCCCACCAGAGCCCCCAGCAGCCAGCAGCACCGGGACCGGTGCCCTAAATGGTGCAGCTCGTCCCCGTCTGCATCCCCCGGCACCTTTCTGTGGGAGATGCTGGAAGAGCTGCGGGTCCCTCCCTCTGTGCCAGCCTCTCGTTGTGAAGACGCGAAGAAAGAGTTAAGGCACGGCACGGGCTGCCGGAGGCCAATCAGGCAGAGCAAAGGGCGGCAGGTTGTTTACAGCCAGGTAGGATTTGGGAGCTTTGCCCGGGGCCCCGAGCAGGTGGACGATGGGCAGAGAGCCCACAGCAGGACGGGGAGCGCAGGAGGACGGAGCCCCATGCTGTCCAGGTAACCCCCCCGAGGTTTGGGGGGGATTTGGGGGGTTTTCTTCCGTCCCCCTCTCGCAGCAGCTCGGTGTCTTTGTTATTGCTCGGGGCTCCGGTTCCCACCGGGACTGGCTGCAGGTGCTTTGTCCCCAGGTTGTGCTGGGGTGGGGTGGGGAGTACCCGCCGTGCATTGGGCTGCCTGTTTGCTTGGGGGGGGGGGGGGGGAATGGGGTTATTTTCTCCCCCTATAAACTCCGCCTGGATCCAGCTGGCATCCACCAGCACCTCGCTCCCCATAATTTAGAGCATACCAGCGGCCCCAAATCCTACGGATTTAGGGTACCAGCAGGAAGCACGGTGGGGAAAGAGGGGCCAGCTCCTGGCTCTCCACGCGGGCACGTCCTGGGCTCCCCCGGGCAGCGCAGGGGAATTGCTCCGCGCCCTTGAAATTCCTGCGGGTGAGTTAATTATAAATCACAGACGGGCTCACGGCGTGGGCAGCGGGATCCGGCCGGCACAGGGCTGGTTCGCAGCCTTTCCCGGTCATCCTTCCCCCCCTAAATCGTGCTCAGGGGGCCCGGTGCCGAGGGGTCCCTCCTGGTCCCACCGTGAGGTGCCCGGGCCGAGGAGTGGTGATGGCACGGGGATGCTCGGGGACATGCAGCGGGTGGAGGAGGGTGTCCCGTTGGGGACCCCCTGTTGGGGACTTCCAGGGGACAGCAGCGCTGCAGGGGCACGCTGTAATGGGCTGGGGGCTCCTTGTGCCCCCCCGGTGTGATAAACCACATCGGGCAGCGCTGTGTGGCTCATCTCCAGCCACACTGCATAGGAAATGGATCTTTTAATAGGGGGAGACTGAGGCACGGAGGGGCTGGGGTGGCTTCAAGCTGCCCAGCCCGTGGCGTGGAGCATCCCAAACCTCCATCCGCCAAGCAGCCGCCCCCATCCCCGCCGTCGGATCTCTTCCCCCATGGATTTGGCTGTGCCCTAGGGGCAGAGGAAAGCCAAGGGCGCAAACGGGGCCAGCTTCCCGCTCGAGCAGCCCCGAGCCAGCCCCGCTATCAGGCAGGGCAGCTTGGGGAAATGGGGAAAATGCAGGTGCAGCCCCAAACCCGGAGCACCCCGAGGAGCCGGGGAGGAAGGAGGATGGGCAGGAGGAGGGCACCGCGCCAGGACCGGGTGCCACGGGGCCGGTTTCGGCTCGCAGCGCCGTGGTTCCCCCTCCCGCCGCTTCCCGGTGGCCGTGCAGCGTGTACCTTCAGCGCGGTGACAAGCGGGGAGGAAAACTGATAGCCAGGCGGGAGGATTAGGCGGGGAAGGTGGCGCAGGCTGCGCTGCTCAGGCTTTGTCGGGGCAGAACAATGGGGCCTTTATTGAGGAAGGGAGGTGGTGGGGTTGGCATGCGGTGGAGACCGGTTGGTATACGGTGTGCCTTGGGCAGCTGGGGGACAGGGCATGGGGTGTGGGATGGGACAGGGTCGTACCTAACGTGTCCCTTGGGCAGCTGGGGGACAGGAAAATGGGATGTGGGACACGGGGTGGGACATTTTGGAACCTAACATGTCCCTTGGGCAGGGAACAGGGACATGGGGTGGGACATTTTGGTGCCCAACGTGTCCCTTGGGCAGCTGGGGGACAGGGAACTGGGACATGGGACGTGGGACAGGGAACAGGACGTTTGGTACCCAACGTGTCCTCGCTGGTGGGACCTGTGGGGGACCCAGGACCCCTTCCAGCAGAGCGAGGAGCATCCCGTGCTGGGGACAGCCCAGGGGAGCACTGCCACCCGCTCTGTCCCTCGGGTCCAGATGGGGACGGAGGAAGCCGCCACCCCGCGGGGCCCTCCCGACTCCCCGCCTGGGTCTTTTCATCTCGGCTCCTTTGTATCGGGCTTATTATGTAAATAGCTGATGAGGCCCCCAGTAATGAGAAAGTAGTTTCCCAGAATACAAAAGGCTGTAATTATCTCATTAGCAGGCGGAAAGGAAAAGGAAATGTTTTAAGCCGCTTGCTTTCATTTCCACGGAGGCCCAAGAAAGTGCAGCCCCCCGAACGCGGTGACCCGGCTGCCCCATCTCTCCACCACCCTGACCCCACGTCTGGGCAGGATGGGAAGGCAAAGCAGGTCCTCACAGCTCCTAAACTGCCAGTCCCGGGGACGGGGTGAGGGCTTTAAATTGGGGCCAGGAGCTCAGGGGATGCTGCGTGTCCCTGTGCGGACCCCTGGTGCTCCCAGCTCTCAGGGTGAGGGGAAGCCGACGTTCCCTTCTCCCGAACCCAAAGTCCCCCAGGAGGAAGGGGAGAAAACGGGGCAGGGAGACAGATCCACGCCTCGAGCGGGGGGGGAAAGGGAGCTCGGCATCCTTGGGAAGCCGTTCGCCTGATGTTTTCTGGCCTCTGGGCACAGAAAAAGCTTGTGGCTGAAGTGTCAGCGCTCTGCAGGCTTCCGCGGGCAGGTCTGTGGCCAGCAGGGCCGTGCTGTCCTGCGGCGCTGGAAGAAAAGCTGGCAGCCACCAAGCCGGGATGCCACCGAGGGGAAAAGAGCCGGAGGAGGCGCAGCAACGAGCCCCGAGAATTACTCGAGGGCTGGAAAGAAAAGCCTGGGAGTGAACGGCTGGGAAAGTTCATCCTGTTCCCTTCTTCAAAGAGAGGCAACGTGAGAAGGGCGGAGGAGAAAAAGAGATGCCGGGGTCGAAGGGGAGCAGAGGTGTCCCTGCCTCTTGCATCCACGCTTCTGGAGGTGCCCTCGGCCAGTTTGGGGTCTGGCAAGGGGGGAATTAGGTGGGTTTTGAGGTGCCTTCCAACCCAAAGCCCCCTGTGGTTCCCTTCTCCAGCCACACCACCTCTCTGGCACCTCACTGGCACCGGGAGAGCCGACAGAGCCCTGAGCACCGCGCAGGTGTAGGTCCTATAAAAAACAAAACAAGTGTGTTTTCATCCTGCCAGTAATTCAAACCCGAGCAAACCACCGGGATGGTGAAGGTCACGGGCACACCTCTTGCAGCAAGCGGCTGGGGGGCAGATCTTTGCCCTCCAGGTGCCTCTGTGTGCTCCTGGGCACCACATTCCAGCACAGCGCCGCGCTCCGGGGCTGCCTGCCAGAGCTCGCCCTGCCCGCGCCCGGTGATTGATTTCCCTCCCGCGTGGCACGGTGCCTAGGTACGTCTCCCAAAGGCCTTTGTTACCAGAGTGTTAACAATTAACCCGCTCAGGCAGAAACGGGGCCAGGCCTTCGTAATCAAGGCTTAGTTAACTATTCAGCTGCTTATCTGAAGGCAATTTTTCTTCCGGCGAACTGGAAGGCGTTCGCTAACTCCTTTGGATAAAGCAAAGCGTGGCGAGGCGGGAGCTGCTTCACGGATTGCTGTATTTACAGAAGAAGTCCCCAGAAAGCCACAGAAAAACTTGGCTCACCCACCTCAGCCAGGGAAAAGGAAATCTCCCCCCAGATTTTCCGCGTTAGAGGCAAAAATGTCACAGGGTCCAAGGCAGGGCTCCGGGGGAGAGGTGATCGTGGGGGAGAGGTGATCCACCTAACCCCGTGGTTAGGTGGAGAGGTGGCGCAAGGTGGAGACGGTTGGGGAGCTGTGTCCCCAGCAGCGAGGAGGCTGGTTGCCCCCACGAGGAGGCTGGTTGCCCCCACGGGGAGGCTGGTTGCCCCCGCCAGGCACGTGCTTTTCACAAAGATGCCCACCAGGAAGGCTGCTCTGCCCCGAGCCAGGCAGACACGCACACACAAAAAAAAACCCTTTTCAGCTTTTGTGCGCACACAAATGCTCGGAAATGGGAAATTAGATCAGCGTTTGTTCTGGAAAGGTTCCCTTCACCTCCTTTGTGCCTGCAGAAAGTCCCTTGCTCTGGTTCTGCTGCAAGCGAGAGGCTTTGGGGAGCAAGGGGAAGGGCAGAGCTGGGCGAGGGCTGAGTGCTGCCCCTGTGAGGTGGCTGCTGCTGCGAGGGGCACTGCTTGGGAGTGACTCGAGTCGAGCTGCTCCTCCTCGGGGGGTGGGATGGACACCAGTCTTCTTCTGGGCCTGGTGAGGCCGAAGAGCGAGGTGGCTCCGGTGCCTCCAGTGGCTGCTGCAGATGGGATGTGACACCTGGAAGGATAAAACATCTGGAAAGGGCAGTGGATGGCAGGGTACTTCGAAATCCAGAGCTTGCTTTGGCTTTCTGTCCATCTGGGGCCTCTCCACACCTCTCCACTTCTCACCTCGGGGGTCTCTTCCATTCCCAGCCATGCTCAGAGGTGATTTCTCTTTCCTTCTTCATCTAAAGAAGGGGCTCGGGAGTGAAATGCCGGGAAAGCCAAGCCACTTTGCCTTCCTGCCTGCTCCGTGCCAAGGAGATCTGGGGCGTGCGGAGCTAACCGGGTTAAGGTAGCTCCGCTTTCTGTTGCTCCCCGGGGGGCAGGTGAAAGTCAAAGGAAAAAAAAAAATAGCTCAGGAGGCCACAGGAGATGGGCTCCAGCCCCGCCAGAAAGCAGACCCCGACGCTCCGTCTTTAATTTGCTAAAGCAGCCTCAGAAGAGCTGCGTCCCCGGCCCGAATTGCGCGGCGGCGTTACAGGTGCAGGAGGGCAGCGCGGGGATTTTCCAGCCCCCGAGGTCCCGGCGCAAGGTGTGAGCAGCAGGACAGCTGTCTGCATGGTTTACTGCCTCATCTTCGGCCGCCCCGCGCTTTAATTAGGCTGGTTGCGTTTAATGAGGCTTCCCGGGGAGCACGGCACCGTAAAGCTAATGAAATCTGGGGGGGGTGGGTTGCAGCGACTCATAAATCTCCCGGCTGTTGTTGCACGGTGCGCCGAGGTCCTCAAACGTAAGAGCAGGGACAGCACCCCTGAGTGCCCAAGGGAGGAGAAATCGGGCATGGAGGCACCAAGAGACATGGAAAAGGGTCAGGTTCCTCCTCCAGAATCCTTGTTTCTCTCTGGGATCCGCACGTAAACCCCATTTTTGTTAGTGTTCCCATGGCAGGGAGGCGGTTGGGAGATTTAAGGAGGAGAAATGTCCCCGGGAGGTTTTTTCTGTTCCTCCAGACATGGAAGGAGAAGAAACCGCCCCCAAGCCCTGTGCTAGCGCCTGGCAGCGTTATTCCTCACCTCAGCCTCGCTCAAAACCCGATTTCACAGCTCACCTAAGGGATGAGCAGGGCAAAAGCTAGCTAAGAACTGGGGCTGGCCAAAAGAAACAAAAGTGAGAGTTGCTCTTCCCCCCCCCCCCCAAAAAAAAAAAAAAAACACATCCCTTTTTGGCAAACAAAGCTGTACTGCCAGGGATCTGTTGGCACTTCTGGAATCTCCTTGAAAACATATTTGAAATGCTTGTCCGTATGCTCAGCTTATCAGATCCTGGGTTTACAGTAAACATAAGCTAATAACCAACGTTTTCAGAATATTTTCTTGGATGATTTCCAGCTAAAAGGGGAAAGAGAAAAAAAAAATGCCAAAAAAAATAAGGTCCATTTTCGGAGTTTGTCCCTGTTGGCACAGCTTTGATCCCGCAGCCCGAGACCAGCCCCAGGATGCTCGGGCCAGATTTCGGACAGGGCAGAGCTCTACAAGATCAGGGCACTGGAAAAAGGGAGGCGGCTACAGGCAGTATCCCTGGAAGAAGCCTCTAGAAATGCACTTTAATAAACCAAAGAGGAGCCGAAAAATCCATGTTTTAACCTTTTTTTTTGTTCTGTTAGGAGTACAAATAGAAAAGCCTCATGAGGTAACACATCAGAGGGGAGGAGGGAAGGGAAATCCCAGGGACACCTTCACCTTCCGTAAGATCTCCGTGCTCTGCTCCAGCTCGGCTCAACGCCGAGCAGCTTCCCCACAACTTTTTATCTTAGGGGATCATCCCACCTGTGCTGTTTGGGAAAACCTATCGGTCTCTTGTTGTTTTTCTGTACATTTCAGAATGGATTTCAAGATTGTTGTAGGAAGTGATGAACTGTGCCTCTGTGAGACTTGCCTCAGCACCGGTAGCTCTGGACCTTGACCACGTCCGTTGTTAATGGGTTCAGCCCCAGTGCAACCAGCGCTATTCGGGGAATTTCCCCAGAACACAGATGTTTCAGAGGTTCACGGGGTTTGGTTCCCTATAAAGCCAGGACTGAAGTCACAGGACTGGAGTTTGAGATGGTGATGGAGCTGTAAAAAAAAAAAAAAATAACCATTATAGGCATTATCTGCACGTTATCCGCTTCCCATGTTCTAGTTTTGGCCAGTCCGAGGCACAGACTAGTTAAGAATAAAATGCAGTAGGGGAATAAATGTTTAAAAGAAAGCTTAGAATGGCACCTGGACAAAAACATTAGTTTAAAAGTGAGCTGTACAGGTCCACGGGACAGGGAGAAGTGGAAAGTGTGTTGGTTACGCCCTGCTGAACCATCCCTAAGGGAGGCAGTGGAGGGAGCAATGGTGTGTGGGCCTTCGGATGGACCCTGGCTGGACACCTGCCATCCCCTGGCCTTCCAAAAATGTTCAAACCTTGGAAAAGTGACAGGAATAAGCTGCAAACAGTCAGGTGCAGCCAGTGCTGCAGAGCTGTGCTCACTATAACCCCCCACAACCCCTCCCCTGGAAGCACCAACCCTTGGGTAAGAGGTGTAGGAGTATCCCTTTTGCACAGCCACGAGTGGGGTTTGGGGGACCACGGCACGCTGCTCCTCCACGGAGGGTTGTGGGGCACAGAGATGAGGACAGCCCACCGTCTGCTCCTGCCCTTGCATCATCCAGCCCAGAGAATTGCTGCAAAGGGATAAAGGCCATCTTTAACATCTTTAACGGCCCTTTACTTCTCCTCCTTCTCCCAGTGCCACTGACCCGTGCCTCCGCCTCGCCGCTGCGCTGCCATGGCCACGCTAGAGGCGCTGCCCGTTCTCAGTGACCCGACGTACCCCAGCCCGGAGAACTTGCCCGGTTTCTCTCCCCGGCCATCCCACCCCGCCTCGCAGAGCGCCATGGGGAGCGTGGGCAGCGGAGTCGCCAACGACCAGGAGTTCGCCATGAAGAGCGTGGGGACCCGGACGCAGAGCAGCGGCCGGCAGACGGAGGGGTCCCGCAACGGGTACTCCACGCGGGAGATCTCCAACCGCTACTCCGGCGAGGAGAAGACGTACAAGTCGGAGAAGGTCTCCAATTCCCTCTACATCAACGGCGACCTGCGCAAGAGCGAGAAGGTGAAGGTGGACATCTGTGGGAACGTGACCGCCAACAACGAGAAGAACTTGCCGCCTCCTCCCCAGTACCGAGAGCCCGGTAACCCACCAAAGATATTGCCAATCTCCGGCAAACTAGACCAGGTGAGAATCCCCGCTCCCTGGAGCAGCGGGATGGATCTGGCACGTCTCTAAAAGCACCGGCCAGGAAGCCTCGGGCCATGGTGTCATCCTGACAAACAGCCCAAGTCTTACCATGCAGATGTTTATTTATTTATATTTACAGATAATATAATTATTTATTTCATGGAGCTGAGCACAGGGGAATGTTAGTTCTTGAGGAAGCCAAGAGCATGGACACAAGTCTTTCATGCTTCCAGCTCATCTAAGTCTTTCCAAGCTATGCTTCCAGTTCATCTAAGGCTGCATTGCAGTCATCCAACCCCCCCAAAATGCTGTGCCTACCTCCCCTGTTGACGGGGAGAGAGCTGGAGTTGGCTCTATTTTTCGTAGGCCCAGCAGCTGAGTCGCACTTTTATGTTTTGGGCCATTTACGGACAATCTCCTACAGCCCACTGCCACAAAAATTGTCACTTGAGAGAATTTTCAAAACCCCAGCGCCCCCCGGTGAGGGACGATCTGACAAGGTTGTAAACTGCCCCCGTCAACGTTGTCACCCACCCAAGCACCGTCCTCACGGCTCCTATCGGCCCAGGGGAGCAAACATCTCCCAGGCCTGGAGGAGCCCCAGAGCCCAAGATGGTTTACGCACCCTGCTGCTCTGCTCCAGCAAATCCCATAATTCGTGCCCCGGGGAGGCTGCCAGCGGCAGTATTATTTCTGCAGCGTTTGGTGGCCTTGTCTCCTGGGCCATTAACCTGGTGGCCCCTGTAGTCCATCTCAATCCCACGTGCCGGATGCCAGATTTTTGGTCTCCAACCTTGCGTGTTCGTTCCCGCTGTTTCTCCTGGAAGGCATTTGCAAAAGATCTTTGCTAACACAAGGCTGGTTCCTCCGGGTTAATTTTTCACCCAAAGCCCACTCCACAGTCGGGGAGACTCAGTCCCATATTAGGTAAATTTTGTTTCAGTAGGAGCATTCGTGGGGAGAGGAATGTGCGAGACTTCAGAGGTTTTAAAATCCTTTCTAAATCCTTGACAGCCACAGTCTGTTCTCTCCCAGCACTGCGTTTGGCTGCAGGAAACACCAAAGTTGAAATGAAGAGCAGCCTCGGCATGTTACTTGCCCAGCAATGGCTGCGGACACGGCTCACACCTATTCCTATCCCCACAGAAATCTAGGAAAAATCATGCAGATTTGGGGCATGCCAAGATTTATTTATTTTTTTCCAGCTGGGGCAAGGGAAGATAAAGTGTTCACCTACAAGTTAACTCACAGGTCCCCTGTGTTAAATCCCAAGTAGCCCCAGGTGTATTAAGGCTGAGGAATACGGAGCTAGCTAGAGATGGCTTAGCTCCACCAGCCCAGCCTGTGCTGTTGTGTCTCTTTTGTGTGTCGTTACCAAAGTTCCTGCTGTCTTTGACGCCTGGTCCTTTTTCCTTTTGCAGAGCAATGAGCCCTTAGTCAGACCCTCAGCCTTTAAACCAGTAGTTCCTAAAAACTTCCATTCCATGCAGAACCTCTGCCCGCCGCAGAGCAACGGGGTGACAGAGAACAGAAAGAGCTTGAACCATGCCAACAGCAATAGCCCATCCGCCCCCAAAAGTGGACTCGACAAGACCAGCCTTAACAGGACTACAAACCAAGGGGGAGGCCTTTCGGATTCGGGCCGTAACTCATTAACGAGCCTGCCCACGTACGGGACAGGCTACAGCCAGCACGTGGGCCCCATGAGCGCCTCGACGAGCCACATCAACCGCATCGGCACGACCTACGTGGACAAGAACATCGTGGGATACAACGGGATATCTACCTCAGACAGCGGGCGGTCTTCGAGCAAGAGCACCTCTTCGTTCAACAGACTGAACCATCTCAACGAAACGATGCCTTTCCACTCGCCTTCAACGGACGACATCATCCAAGACCTGGAAGACCGGCTCTGGGAGAAGGAGCAGGAGGTCCTCCAGATGCGAAGGAACTTGGACAAAAGCGAGGCAGCCATCTTCCAAGTGTTTGAGGAGAAGCAGAAGATCTGGGAGAGGGAAATGGAGGACCTGAGGCAAAACTACGCCAACAAACTGCAGCAGGTCTCCAAAAAGGCGCAGCGGGCTCAGCAGGCCTTGCAGCTCCAGATCTTCAAGTTACAGCAGGAGAAAAAAAAACTCCAGGACGACATGGGGCAACTCCTCCAACAGCGAGAGGAGCTGGAGAAGAAATTTGTGGCTTTCAAGAAGGAGCAGGCTGAGTTTCTCCCAAAGATTGAGGAGACCAAGTGGGAGGTAAGTGGTCCTGGGTGAGGTTTTCTTGGAGGGCTCTGATAACCCAAAGCACCTCCATTTGCCCAAAGTGCACCCCACAAAGGCTGTGGGTCGGTGGCCTACAGGTAACAGACGGCACTTCGGTCACCTCCACGTTCGTCTGAGCTCCAAGCCTGTGGTTTTCAATTACACCGAGTGCAACTTTTGGTGTGTGCACATCCTGTGCTGGTTAATAATTAGGCTTCACAGCCAGGTCACTTCCACGTGGGACATTTCAACACAATTTCAGTGACTACGGGACTTTCCGTACGGGTCTTTGTGCCTCTCCAAATCGGGTCTAAGTCTCTTTTAATTAAATTCTTCTAACGTCGGCGTTTGGGCAAACCTTGAAACCGCTTTTCAAATATTTGATTTTTTTTTTTACTTAAGATATAAAGCAAGTGAGCTAAGAGCGATACCGATAGCCAAGTTTACCTCATGCTTTCCATTATAATGCACTGTTTTCAGTTGCTAATAAGTTTATCTCCCTCAAAAGGCTGAAAGGCAAATTCCTCTTTCTAGGTCTCACATATTTTTTTCTTCTGTTTCTATTTTTAGGACTTTTTTTATCAAACTCTGTTTGTATAGCCAGTGCTAACATGGTTTTTTTTTCAGCTTGATCATGTGAAGAATTTTAATCCTTCCCCAGACTGGCTAGAAACTTTAAATTTATTAAGACTGCACAGGCAAAAAGTAGCTCTAGAATCGAGAAGACCCTATTCTGCTAATCCTGATGGAAAATCAGTGAAACTGGGATTAATTAGGCTCTGAAACGGGCTATTTGCAGACGTTCGGCAGGGCTTATTAGAGGCGTGCTGTAAAATCTCTGCGAGTTACATCCCAGAGAAAGCGGGGTGCATTGCCCCTCCGTTGGCCAGCTGCTCTGCCCAGGTCTTTTGTGTCTTCCCACAAGTTCAGTCTGGAAAATTCCCTGATTTTGCACCGATCAAACCACAAATGGGCTTTCGATTATTTATTATAAAGAGGCAGGATTCGGCTGGTGGATCGAGACACCTAAAATCTGTAGACACCTATACCTGGCTGAGCTGCTCTCCATGCTCTGCAGACTGTGTTGCCTCGATCTGCACAACACACACGTAAAGACCTACATCTAAGTGTTTTAATCTGACAATTGATTCTTTTCCAAGCTGTTCTTCGCCATGTATTTCTCTGCCTTTTGGGAGAAGCCAGCCCGTGGAGAGCACTTTCGGTAAATCCGCGGTTGGGTTCGTGCAGCTTTTCAGCGAGGCATGAACTGTGTCGCTGTAACTACAGCCCAACCAGCGCGGCGGCGTTCTGCATCTGCTGCAGACGAGTGCTGGCGGGGATGTGGGTGCTCATTTATCTCTGGGAGCTCCAGGAGAGCCGGTGCTGGTGCTTGTAGGTATGTCTCCTGGCTCTTCAGCTGCTCGTGGTGGGCACTGGGCCATCCTGATTGCCGAGCTTCAAGGCTTTGCTCAACGTTACGCACTATTATAGTTCCCTTCCAACATCTCAATCCACATTTGCTGGACTAAGCAGAACGAGAGGAGTGTCACAGTGAAATGTGGCACCTCCATACGGCATATGCACGCTGCAGCAAGGGTATTTCCACAGGGCATTTGCCCAGGACTTCTGTACCCAGCCACACGGGTGAATCTTGAGCCAGCTGGGATGAAACCTGAAGCTCCAGTGCCCACCAGTACCCAAGGACAGTGCACGGTAATCCCAATTCAGCAAGAGAGCATCTCTCACCTTGATCTTTAGCAGACGGGCTGTCTCTCTTCATGTCCCACCCTAAGAGTTAAATAGCTACCCATCCCCAGACTGCCCCCAGTGAACTGAACCCTAAAATTTGAACCCTAAATGTGTTCTTTAGGAGTCTTTGGGAAGGAAAGCATCACATGACAAGTAATATCCACTGTCACTGCATCCTGTCCGGCACTCCCAGTGCTTGGGGAGAGCCCGGCTGGTCTCCAGGTCTGAGATGTTCCCATCTCTGCCTTGCTCAAGGTCCAAATCTTCCCCACAAACATAAGGGCAGCCTCTAGATCTTTGGCATGGTTTGGGTCCCGGTGAAGGCTGGAGCTTGGTGTTTGAGCAGAGTTGCTGGCCGTCCTCTCTGCTACCCGAGCCTCTTGCCAACATGACACCATGCAGGGGACGAGCAGGGGTGGTGGCTCCTCGCTGCTTTCCTCCTGCCTCACGGATTCTCTCCCCGCAGGTGTGTCAGAAGGCGGGGGAGATCTCCCTGCTCAAGCAGCAGCTGAAGGATTCCCAAGCGGACGTCTCCCAGAAGCTGAACGAGATCGTGGGGCTGCGGACGCAGCTCAAGGAAGGTAAGAACTTCCTGCGGGAGAAGGAGGAGCAAATCCTCACCCTGAAGGACTCCTACAGCTCCAAGAGCGTCAACCTGGAGATCTGCGAGAGCGAGCTGCAGCGGAAGATGAGCGAGGTGCAGGTGCTGAGGGAAAAACTGAACCACTGTGAGATGGAGGTCTCCGGACTGAAGCGGACGCTTGCCAGCATGGGACCTCCGGGGCCTTTTGGCGGGGACCTGGCGGAGAAGCTGCGGGACCCCCTGGCCTGCGAAAGCGACGAAGCCAAGATGCAGCGGCAGAGCGAGGACAGCGTCAGCACGCTGCGGAAGGAGGTGGAGCGGCTGCAGACGGAGCTGAAGCTGGAGCGGCAGCAGCGGGAGCAGCAGGTGATGGACTTCGAGGAGGAGAGGCGCACGTGGCAGGAAGAGAAGGAGAAGGTCATCAAGTACCAGAAGCAGCTGCAGCTCAACTACGTGGAGATGTACCAGAAGAACCAGCTCCTGGAGCACAAGGTGAACGAGATGAACACAAAGGCCACCAGCCCCCCGCACACCGAGGAGAAAAAACCATGGACTCCCTCCAGACTCGAGCGAATAGAGTCCACCGAGATCTGAGGTGGGACCGAGACGATGCCCATGTTTTTTATTTTATTGCTGTGCATGTACTACCTACTCAAGCCAGTGATCTTCCGAAGGATAACACGATACCGTAGGAGCGGTGTGAGTTCGCCCACGCCGAGCTCCTTCACCCCAACTCTGTTCTTCTGTGCTCTGTAGGTAAAATAACTGTGGATGTGCGTTGTTTTTCTATCGATGATGCGACATCTTTCGTTTGGTTTTGGTTTTTTCCTCGTACAGCTGGTGAGGGTCAGTTGGCTCTTTTGTAATCTGCCGTGACTGTTACTTCGCTAGAGGCTGCCACCCCCTCTCCTACAATTCACCCCTCTTTGGTTGGTTGTTTTGGAGGGTTGTGTTTGGTTCCTTTGGTTTCCAAAGCATTGATATGCAGCAAAACAGCTCAAAGTGGCAGGTTGTTTGTTTTTTTTTTCAGGGCAATTTTAGCCACATTGGCTAACGGAGCAAAGCTCTTGGGATCGTGAGCAAACTCACTGTTCTGCGTCAAGTATCTCGTCTAGACAATGGTCTTAGTGAAGTCAGGAGGAGATTGGCCACTGATTTCAGTGAAACCAGACGTATCTCTACCAGGTGACTCCCTCCTGCAGCCCGTGGCTACCATGGCTGTAGGAGGTTAGGACGTCCTTGAGCACCAGGATGAGCCTGTCCTGGTAACAGAAGCCACCAAGGAATGGCCGCCCAGCAGGAGCTTCTGTTGACACATGCTGCGTTTTCATTTCCTTGTGTTTTCCTTCCGCATTTCCACTCACCTCCTGGGCTGTGACCAATCCTGGGAGCAGAAATACCCCCCCACCTCTGCCTTGATCCCCCTATTCTAACATACATCCAAGCTGGCTGCAGCAAGAGAAAAAAACCCTTGAGGTCTAAGCCAGTTCCCCTTCTCAAGAGCCCTCTTACTTCCCGCAGTCAACGGGACGAGGTCTGGGGAAGCCTCCCAACCCGTGGGATGTTTATGCAAACTGAAGCTTTCACAGTTTGCCCAGCGGGCAGTTGTGCCAACCCGTCCCCAAACGCTTCGGTGCATTCTCTCTGCCCGGGGTGTTCTTACACAAGGCCCCCGAGCCTTGCTCAGGAGTCGCGGTGAGCACGTATCAGCGTTACCGCTGGGTTGCAACGGGGGAGGCGAGCATCAGCCTTCAGTGCAGCCAGGTGGAACAGTGCCCATCGCGATCCCACGTGGCAGCACAAACTCCACGGATGGAGAAAACGCAGGGCCAGCTTAAAAAAATACTCAGCTACTGACTCTGCGCATGAAAGCAGGCACAAGGAATGCTTAAGGTCGTGCAAGTGCTTATGCCCCGGCAAAAAAATAACCAAATCCTACGTGCACACTCGCTGAAAAATGATGCAGGCATCAAACACCAGCATTCAGCTTTAAAAGGGGGGCAAAGCGGGCCTGGTTCTCCCTTGCACGGATGCTTTTTTACCACGATCCACAGCAAAGAGAGAGAAATGCTGTGCAGGGGGGGTTGTGCTGACTGGGCAGCAGCCAGAGGATCGGTGCAGGCTGGGCGAAGAGGCCGAGCAGGAGAAGGGAGGCTCCAGTTAGTCCCACCAACCTCCAGCCGAGGTCAACAGTCGGTGTTACTGGGAGGAACTGCTGGTAGCTGGCCGGGACCCCTGGAGCTGCAGCAAACAGAGATGTGCAAGGAGATCTGGGCATTTCATGACCCTGGCTGAGGGCACCACGGTTCTCCTATGGCTTCTGCCTGCGCCTTTGGAGCTGAAAGGAGAAAAATTGGTGCCACCCAGCAGCAGACATTGCCATGCCGAGGGCAGGGATGGGATGGGTTGGAATGGGATGGGCAAGCAAGGGCCTGGCAGAAGGTTGTTGGCACAGCGCTGTTATGTCCTGCTGGAGTCAAAGGGGGCAGGCCCTCAGTCCCCAGCCCAGCCCTGCTCTTTGCTTCAGTGTTTCAGAGCCTGCAGCCTGACTCGGGGGCCTCAGAGGCACCCACGTGTGCTGCACAACTCTTGGCAGGCAGATCCCAGGGCTTCTAGATGGGGCTGACCACCCCCCCGGTGTCGGGGTTGGAGATGTGGTGTCTCGTGTTGCTTTCTGTGCCTCTCTTCGGAGAAACCTGCGCTGTCTTCCAGCCCCGAGCAGCTGAGGGGGACCTGTGCTCGTGAAGGGCTTTGCAGTCCTTGGGCAAAAGGGCGAAGCGTCGAGAAACGGTGAGATGCTTCGTTTCGGATGCCCTTTGCATGATGATTTTGAGGCCACCACCCAAAAAGCAAACAGCCCATCAGCAACAAGTGCCCAGGCTAGGAGATGGGCCCAACGACCTCCTGGTCCTTCCCACCTCTGCCCCTCCTAGCCCTGCTGACGTTGAGGTTGGTTTCCCATTAACCATCCCAAGAAAAACGGTTTCAGTGGCTTGAGAACATCTACAGTGATTGAGATTCGAGGACCTGCTGCTGAGGAGGCGTACACTGCAGTTCCCTGCTGCGTTACCAAGTGGGAAGGGGCGCCAGCACCACGCTGTGGGACACCTGCTCACCAGAGCTCCTTGAAAATCCACAGGCAGGAGAAGCGGTGGCCCGCCTGCCCTCCCCACACACCCGGATCCCAGCAGCAGCAGTCAGCCAAGCCCTCCAGTGCGTCAGGTTTGCTCTGACGTCTTTTTCCCAGATCTTTTTCCTTTTTTTTTTTTTTTTTTTTTTTGCAGTGGTGCCAGGAATGAGTGTGTTGTGATAGACCCAGTGAAACCTGCAGGCATCGGGTTTGTCTGACTGCTGGAAGGGTGCCAGACTGGCATTTTAATGACACGTTCAGAGAACGGCCAAGGAGGGTCACGCCTTGTCCTTCTTTGAGGTTAATAAAATGCTTCTGTCCCGTGAAACTCACCTCGGGCTTGGCCACATCCCAGCTGTCCTCTCCACCTCTGCTCCTCCAGCCCTGGAGCTGATGGGACTCTGCGTGACGTCCTGGCTCAGATGTAATTCTGCAAATTCTGGTGCTGCCCTCAAAGCCCTGCACGCGGTTAGGGCCAGATGTGCTGGGATCCATGGGGCTTGGGCCAATACGACCCGAGACCTGTGGAAGAGACAGTGGTTGGGAAGACCTGGAGCACCTCCAGCAGCACAGCACCCACTGAGTCACGCTCCAGGAGCCGTTACGTGAGCAAACACAGCACACCGATTAGCTGCGTGGAGGGTGCTCAGCACCTTTTGCTGGCTGCCGTGGAAATGGAGAGGGCTCCCAGGAAAGCAATCCGCTTGGGATTGGCTCCCGCAGAGCAGCCCGGTGTCACTTCGTCCTGCCTCAGTGCTTGCCAAGACTTGTAATCACCCCCTAAGGCTGAAGTCCCCCCTGCCCATCCTCGGGTCCCCACAAAGCCCCCTGCAGACGGAGAGGCTCCCAGCGGTGTCCCCCTGTGCCCTGCCACCCGCGAGCTCTGCCCACGGGAAGGACCAAGCCACCCCCCCTGCCCTTCGCTGTGGCACTTTACAGCTCGCTCGAGCAGCGAGCTCATGAGCAGCACGACCAAAGATCTCTGGAAGGCGCCCGACTGCGTGCCTGGAGCTGCCTCCTCACCCCCCCCCGGGAAGGGAAGAGGCTGGGAAGGGGGAGCTCTAGGCAGGACCCACTCCCAGCCTCAGGCAGCTGAAGCGGGGGCCAGCGAGAGAAATTCACTTCTGTCCTGAACGAGAGCAGGTCCAGCTCACCGTTCTTCTAACCCAATCCCTCAGCCTCAAAGGGCACTCTACAGAGTTACTTTTCACCAAGATCCCCTGCTGGAGATCTGCTCCCCAAGTTGCCTGCACCCTTCTGTTCCTCTGCATCAACTTTCAAGCCTCCCCTGCCTCTTTTCAGTCCCCACTGTCCCAGTGCTCTCCCGGATATTTATTAACAAGCAGGAACTCTCACTGAGAGCAGCTTGTCCAGACCCTGCCCTCAGGGGAGCTTGCTACCAGGCTACTGATCCTCACCTTTTCTCTCTGTCGTTCCCATGTCAGCTAGATCAGCCCTGCTTTACCTCCGAGAGCGATCTCGCTTCTTGTAGGAAGCTTCTTGCAGGACATCCCCATGTCCTGCAGCCCCTTGAGATCACTGCGTGGGGCTTCACACCATCACAACACTACACCCAGCCAGCTGCGGGGGGTTCCCAGCCCTTCTACCCCTGCAAAAGCAGGGGTGCGAGGGGCAGGAGTATCCCTGCTCACACAGCTCCCATGCCTCCTGTTCCCCGGGGGGCACCGGGGCGTTGGGATCACATCCAGCTGCTTTCAGGCTTCCCAATAGGATGTTCTATTAGTGCAACTGTCAGCGAAACCAGAACTGAGCCTCTGCACTTTTGGCATAAGCTTCCTCCCTGGTTCACCCAATGAAGGGGATCGCGTTGGGTCTGGAGCCCGGGACAACCTCTGGCATGCAGGGTTGTGTGCTCAGGGCTCTTTCCCAGATCTGTTTTCTCAGGCAGAAAGTCTCTGCTTTCTGTCACAAAGCAATAGGTTTTTCTAGAGAGATTTAAATGGGACTTCCCAGCTCTGGTACCTGCAGGCAAGCCAACGTTCCTTTGAGTACCTTTGTAACTCTAGCTCTGGGCTCTCCTCTTTCAGAAAGGGATGTGAGGCCAGGTCTGGCTCCAAATAACCACCAAGGGTTTGAGTGTGGTGGTGCCCATGTGTCCAGGGAGCCTGGAGGTGCCCACGTGCAGCAGGCAGGCAGTCTGGGTCTCTGGGAGGTGTGTTCCACCCTCCTTTGGTTCCCATCCCGTAACTGTTACTGGTTGCCTGCAGCGGGTCTTCTCCACCAGCTCACTGCCATGGAAGCCACCGGGTCCCCAGGGGTGTCTGAGCTCACAAAGTCACATTTGGTGACAGCCAGACACCAACGGGAGACCAAGGAGCCCTCCTGGAGGAGAAGGTGCCCATGGTGGCACGTGGGTTCCCTTCCAGTGGCCAAAGGGAACAAATGTGCCCAGGCAGAGCTCCACCACCGGTGCCAAAATGCTGCACAACCCCAGATGTGTCTATGCAGTCTCTTTCCACGCAGTGGAGTCCCTGCAGAGCCCGGCCCAGGGCTAGGTCTCCTCCAAGGTGTCTTTGTTTGCACTCATTCGGACCTGGTAAATGCTGTGAGCTGAGAGGCGGCCCGTCCGGACTCTCTCTTGGCCTTCGCCTTGCACTGGGCAGTACGGTTGTGAGGGTTTCCTCATCCGAAATAAATGCACGTAGTCACCCGTCTCCGCGTCTCTTCTCCAGCAGATTATAAAGACCCCAAAACCCAGCTCCCCAATGAAGGGACGTCAGGTTGGGCCGGCTGGCGCCCCGAGCAAGCCTGTTGTCTGATCTCACCAGCAATAAAAGCCCCGCAGGGGAGCGGCCAGAGCTTTCCAGGCTCTGTGTGTGTGTAGGATCTCTGCACCAGACCCTTTGTCCAACGTTTTGGACCTGCCCGACTGTAAATGCAATCCCAGCCTTGTGCTTTCTCTCCTCTGTTTGTTTCTTGAAGCCTCGGTCTCTCTCTCTGCTCTTACTGTGAATTCAAACCAGAAGTGTTCTGAACTCGACTCTGTTACTGTTCGTTCTGCGTTGACTGTTGCTGGTTCTCTGAACTGCGTTTAATGAGACTTTGAAAAAAAAAAGGAAAAAAAAAAAGAAAAGAAAAAATATATCTATATATATATACTTTAAAAATAAAAAATTAAAAAAAAAATAAAATATTTAAAAAAGAACTCCATAAGGTTGGGTGTGTCTCCTGTCCACCAGTCACTTTCAAACACTGTTGTCTTGACCTCGCCTCTGGTCAGTGTATTTAACAAAAAGAGGTTGAAAAATAAAGAGACAAAATGCAGCATTCCGGGATTTTTGTACAGCAAAGGTGTACCCATTTAGGAAATTCTTGTTAAAACTATACCACATTTCACACTCTACTGCTAGTCTGCTGTATGTTTCCATGGGGTTATAAAGATGTGAAGAGCTACGGCCTTCGCGATTTTCTACGGTGAATATATATATATATATATCTGTACAGAGGTATGTATATATATAAATATATATGAAGATCTATATGTATACGTATCTCTCACTCTCCTATCTCTATCTGACTGTGAAGGATTTTTATTGGGCAAAATAAAATGGAGAAAGGCCCCTTTTAAAAACCCGACTGCGTGCTTGCCTGGTTGTGTTGCGTGCGGGTGGGAGAAGCAGAAAAACTACAGGGGATTTGGGGAGATATTCGAGGAATGGTGCTTGGGGGGATACTGGAGATGGCCCCATGAGGGAATCCCACATCTTGGACGCAGCAGCACTGCCATACATGTGCTGGTTCACAGCTTCCTTGCAGCCTTAATGGGAGCATGGTGAAAGCACCGATACCTCCTGGCAACTCCTGGCCCAGAGGATGGAGAGCAGCCTGGCATCACGGAGCCGGAGGGAAAGGCTGCAGGGAGCAGAGAGGAGCAGTGCACACCTCCACGTCCATCTCTGCAAGCTGACGGAGGCGATGCTGCTGGGCACGGCCATCCCCAGCCCTTATTCCCCAGGGTACAAGGGCTGCGCAAGCATTCACTCTACAGTTACCCATAAAGGAGGGATGTTTCGATGTAGAGCTTAGGGATACGGTTTAGTGGAGGGCTTGTTAGTGTTAGGCCAGAGGTTGGACTCGGTGATCTGGGAGGTCCCTTCCAACCTAGATTTGGTGATTCTGTGATTCTGAGGCTAAAGGTGGGGGTCGGCCTCTTCTCACAGGTGATGGGATGAGAGGGAATGGCCTCAGGTTGTGCCAGGAGAGGTTCAGGTGAGAAATGAGGAGACATTTCTTATCAGAAAGTGATCAGGTGTGGGGACGGGGTGACAGGGAGGTGGTGGCGTCACCGTCCCTGGGGGTGCTCGGGGAAGGGTTGGACGCGGTGCTTGGGGACGTGGTTTGGTGGTAGGGGGGTGGTTGGACCAGATGATGTGGTAGGGCTTTTCCACCCTTAATAATTTTCCGATTCTTTGAACTCGGGGTGTCCTGCTGTGATTCTGTGATTTTTTGTGATTTTTTTGTGATTTTTTTGTGATTTTTTGTGATTTTTTTGTGATTTTGTGCTTTTGTCACTCCATCACCTCAAGACGCCCCAAGATGGCGGCGCCCCCCTGAGGCCCCGCAGGACCCTACCACGTGATCCCCCCTTCCCGCCTCACCCCACGTGACGCTGCCCGCTCGCCCCCTACCGGCCTCGCTTCAATCTCCCCCCCCCCCTTTCCCGCTCGGCTCCCGTAGGCCGGAAGTGCGTCACCAGCGGGCACCCGGAAGCGGCGGCGGGCGGCAGGGCCGGAGCCGGCGGCGGCGGCGGCGGCGGCAGCGCCGGGCCCGGTGAGCGGGGGGGGAGGGGTGCAGGGGAGGAGGGGAGGCCCGGGGGAGGCTCGGAGAAGGCTCGGAGGAAGCCTCGTTGCTCTCTGCCTGACAGGGAGCTGTGGGGGGCTGGGGGCGGCCTCGAGAGGGAACGGCCTCGAGGTGTGCCCGGGGAGGTTCAGGTGGGAAATGAGGAGACATTTCTGCTCAGACAGAGCGGTCGGGTGTGGGGACGGGGTGACAGGGAGGCGGTGGCGTCACCGTCCCTGGGGGTGGTCAAGGAAGGGTTGGACGCGGTGCTTGGGGACGTGGTTCGGTGGGTGACAGCGGTGGCAGGGTTGGGCCAGGTGATCCCGGAGGTCTCTCCCGCCTTTCATTATTCCGTGATAAGGGAATCTTTTTTTAGCGAGGTCTGCCCGGAGGTGGGAAGGAGCCCGGCCACGTGTAACCAAGAGGAGCGCGGCATTAGGAGGAAGGGAGGCCGCTCACTGCAGGCGGCAGGGAAACAGATGGGAGAGGTGGGCTGGGCTGGAGGAGGAGCGCTGTAGGAACTCAAAAGATCACGATCTCGGGGTGAAGGTGGGTGAAAGCCACGGGCAAAGGGACCTCACCCGTTTTTTATAAGGTGCTGGGAGTCTGATGACCCTGCCAGCCTCATCCCGCCGTGCTCTCTGCGTGCTCTTGCAGCAGGGCAGGAGAGGAAAGGAATATTTTCCTTACCGAATATCTTCCCAAAGGCTTCACGGAGCTTAACGCCGAGCTGCGTGGATGGGCTCCAAGCAGCGGGCGATGCTCGCCCGCGGCGTGCAGGCACCGGGACGTTGATTCCCTGCCCTTGAAGCAGGGCTGTGGGTGCTGCGAGGGGTGTTTTGGGTGGCAGCGGAGCGCTGAGTGCCGCAGGTAGGCTCAGATCAGCTCCCAGCGGCAAACGGGACGTGTCTTAAAGACGTGGCGTGTCTCTGGGTGCTGCTTGCCTGCCCCTCAGTGACAGCAAAATGACCAGAGGGCGTGCAGCACTGAGCCAGAGCGGAAATCCCTGGTCAGATAAACCCCCTCTCGTGCAAGATGAGTCCTGCGGCCCCCCCACGAGCGGCTCGGGGAGCCGGTGGTGCTGGAGGGCTCAGGATCTCCTTCCCCAGCCAGGCGATCGCAGCCTGCGCAGGGCTCCAGGCGTCGTGCTGCCTGCGGGCAGCTCCAGCTGGCCGTGATAGCCAGCAGGGATGGAAATTAAACGTAATCAGGCATTGATATGCGCTGAACGGGGACGGCTTTGAAATCCAGAGCTCTTTTGCAGCCATAAAGCAGGCTGCGGGGGGGGGGGGGGGGCAGAGCACCCGGGAGCTGCCTCGCCTGGAGGTGCTCAGCACGGTGAGTGCCCGCTGAGCGTCTCCCGGTACCTGCTGGTTATTTAGCAGCCATCCTAAAAACACCAGCCCCGTGCCCCGTTTTGGCCGAGCCAGGAGGGAAGAAGCCGAGAAGTCCTCAGCAGGAGCGCGTGCCCGGTGCCTCTCACCCCTGCTGCTCTTCAGGCGCTCCCAGCCCTTCCCACCCTTCTTTTCCCTTCCCAATTCCCGCCGGGATGTTGTCCTCAGACAAACGCAGCCACGTTGAGGCAGAGGTAAAGCCACCCGGCGAGGGAGCAGCCTGCAGAGAGGTCTCCATGCAGGGTTTATTCCCCCCAAACACAGGATTTCGCAGGTTGTGGTGTTGCTGTGTCTCTGCCGGGCTCCGCTTCCCCCGTTCCCAATGTCCTGCGTGCCGTGGGAGCAGCGGCGAGGAGGAGGAGGAGGAGGAGGAGGAGGAGGAGGAGGCTGGCACTGCCGGGTGTAACGCGTCCCGGGGCTGGCCGCACGCGGTGAGACGAGGGCGTGCAGTGCAGAGCGCTGACCCGGGGCTTTTGTTGTTGATTTTTAATTTTTTTAACGCTCAGCATCTGACTCGTGGCAAACAGGCTCCTCTGGCAGCCGGAGCGGGCTGGCAGCGCGGAGCTCAGCTCCTGACAGATGTCTCATCCTCACCCTTTTCGGCTGCGGCTGGCTTAGGCAGGAGCTGGGGAGGCCTTTCCAGGCTTTCAGTTCCCCACATCTGGCTCCCGTGCGTGGAGGGTGCAGCTTTTCTCCTAGTTCTTGCCTCCTTTGCTCCGCGTTTCGCCCCCCTGCTGCCTCCACCCCGCGGGCCGCCCCTCCGTGGGCAGCTTTCGGAGCCTCCCAGCCTCCGGGTGCCGCTGCGCCAACGGCGGGGCAGCGCCGTGGGTGTTCCCACAGCCCCACGGCCTCGCGGGGGGGAAGAGCTGGAGTCACCGCACTCCGGGTGGCGTGAAGGAATTAGATGGCAAGCGCTCCGTGCCCGGCGGAAGCCGCTCATTCTCCGTCTGCCCTTTTTGCAGTACCCGGAGGCAGCTCAGAGCCCGCTCAAGCTGCGAGCCATGGCCACGGCGCTCGTACGCCGCCGCTTCCCGAGGCTGAGCAGGGTGACCGCCGCGCTTCTGACTTCAGCCCCGTGCAAGGCCGAGGGCGGAGGCGGCGAGAGCCCGCCGAAGGAGGAGGAGAACCCCAAAATCGCCGGCGCCAGGAGCAAAGCCGCTGCCACCATCCAGCTGCTGACCCCGCCGGGCTACAGGGTGCCGTACAACCCCGCCGCCTACGCCAGGAGCAGGGCTGGGAGCTCCGGGCGGCCTCTCGGTGACGCTCCCACCAGCCCTGACGCTGCTCAGGAGCCTCGTGGGCTCCCTGCTGCCTCCGTCCAAGTTCTGCCGCCCACCAGAAATGCCCTGGTCAAGCCCCCCCGCAGGCACAACGCCCCGACGCGAGCCAAGCAGGAGGCGGAGCGGGAGCAAAGCGAGCTGCACGACTCCAAGGAGGACCCGCGCCTGTTCCAGCGGGGGCGGCCTGAGTACAAAGCCCTCAGCTACGACAGGTTCGAGCCGCTGGAGACCCTCCCTTGGGAAGAAGGCGAGGCGGTTCTGCGCGCCGTGAGCGCCCAGAGGGGCAGCCAGAGCCCGGGGGCTATCGCGGAGTGTTTCCACAAGCTGAGCCGCCTGCCCGAGGAGCGCCGCCCCGCGCTGGTGTCCGAGCCCGGCTTCAACGCCCTGTGCTGCCGCGCCGTCGACCGGATGCAGGATTTCAGCACGCCGGAGCTCGTCGAGGTTTTGAAGGCTTGCGTCCGTCTGCGCGTCCCTCCCGCTCACCCCGTGCTGGACGCCTGCGAGCGCGACTTCTGCCGCCGCGCCTGGGCCATGAGCCTGGAGCAGCTGCTGCTGGTGGCCGACTGCTGGCGCTGCCTGGAGCGCGCCGTGCCCTCCTACCTCGGCATCCTCTTCAGCTACGCCGCCAGGAGCTGCAAGGACCTCGGCCTGCCCCAGCTCGTCCAGCTCCTCTACATCATCGGCGAAGGGCGGAAATCCCCCCCGGACCTGGTGCAGAAGCTGGAGGGCGTTCTTTGGAAGCACCTGGACTCCTGCACCCTGGAGGAGGTGGGAGCCGTTTGCCTGGGGCTCTTCAAGTCCCTCAGCGCCGTCTCCGACCGCCTCATGAGGAGGATCGCCGACAGGGTCTCGCTGCAGATGGAGGAGATGAGCACCTACGCCTTGGTCAACGTGCTCAAAATGCTGCGCTCCGCTCGCCTGGACCACCTGCCCCTCCTCAGGGAGCTGGGGAGGGTTATTCCCCCCCGAATCCCGGCCACAAACATCCAGGGCATCATGCACATCACCCTCACCTGCTCCTCCCTGCACTACTACGACGAGGGCGTGCTGGCCGCCGTGGCCTCGGCCCTGCCTTCCAAGGTGTCGTACTGCCGCAGCAAGGACGTCGCCAAGTTCCTGTGGTCCTTCGGGTGCCTGGACTACGAGCCCCCGAACGAGGAGGAGTTTTACTCCAGCCTGATCGAGCACATGGGCAGGAAGCTGCACGAGTTCGACAGGTTCCCCGAGCACCTCCTCACCGGCCTGCTCGGCCTGGCGTTCGTCAGACGCTTCCCGGAGCAGCTCATTGATTATGCTCTGAGGGACGAATTCGTCCGGAAGACGAGAGCGAGTAAATACGAGCTCCTCAAGGACCTGTTCACCCTCGGCAAGAGCGTGGAAATCGAGTGCCCGGGCTACCGAGGCAGCCGCCTCGCCCCTCAGCTCTACCAAGAGATGACCGAGATGGTTTTGGCTTTCGCCGAGCAGGAAATCTACGTCAGGCCCGAGATCGTGGAAGCCGCCACCCTTCTCCAGAGCGTGCTGGGCGGCCCCGAGTACATGAAGAGCCACATGATCCTGCCTCACACCCGCTCGAGCGACCTGGAGGTGCATTTAGCCACGGATGGGCGCCCCGTCCCTTTCAATTTCAAGGACGCCGCGGGGAAGACGCTGAAAGACCTCGGGGTTAGCCTGACGGACGACCTGATGGCTCAGCTCCTGAAGGGGCAGTCGGGCGGCCAGGCTCGTTTGGAAGCGGAAAATGCAGCCACGGCTCCTGGCTGGGAGCAGGTGGGAGGAGAACGAGCTCCCCACTCTTGGTTTTCAGGCACATCTGTTACCGCAGGCACCTCGTTGCGTGTTTCACCCGAACTAGGGGGCCCCCTCCAAGCCCCCCGTCCTCCTGTGCTGCCCCCGCAGCCTCGGGGGGTGAAGCTGGCGATCCAGGTGTCCAACCGAAACCACTACTGCTACCTGTCCAAGCGGCTCCTGGGGCTGCACCGCCTGAAGAGGCGGCAGCTGCGGCACCTGGGCTACGTGGTGGTCGAGCTTCCCTTCTGGGAGTGGTTCCCCCTGCTCAAGCGCACGCGCTCGGAGAAGCTCAGCTACCTGCACTACAAAGTGTTCGACCCGGCGCTGCTCGGCGGGGCCGCTTAGCACCGCCCGCTGCATCTCTGCCGATTTAAACGGTCTCCGGGCTTTGGTTTCGTTTCTGGCAGGCCGTTCCGTCAGCTGAGGCTGCCTTGGCACGTCCGCCCGCTCCGCTCCGCCGACGGGCACCTGCCCCGCGCTCTGCTGTGGGACGTCGAGCCTCAGAAACGCTCCCGTGCTGAATAAAACCCGCTCTTACAGCCGTTTCCTCTCTGTGGTTGCTTTGTTTTCCCTGCCCGCAACGAATGGGGGTGGATTTTGCTCCGGGAGCGGGACGGCGTCGATGCTGTTGTGGTTCTGGGGGAAGAAAAAAAAAAATTGGGGTGGCTTTTAGGCACGGTGCTGGCGTGGGGGTCGGGAGGACGCGCAGCTCCTCAGCGTTTCCAGCACTGCTTGGCTGGGGCTGGAGCTCCTAGAGGGGCTTCTCCCCCAGGAGCTGCACGTAAACGGGGCAGAGGGGTGAGAGCGGAGCGGTGGGACGAAGGCTGGCCGTGGGGATCGGGGTGCTGCGACCCCCAAGCGTGAGTTTTGTGCAGAGGGGACTCCGGTCCCGCTGCTGGAGCTGCTGCTCGGGGTGGCGTCCCCGCGGGGTGGCACGTCCTGGTGCGCCTCCAGCTCTGGAGGCTGCTGGTCTCACCCTCTAATTGCTAATTGCCTCGAAGAGCTGATTGCCAGAGCTGATGGAAGGCTTGGAGAGGGATAAGGGCGGAGGCCGTAACCTCAGGAACGGGCTCGGGCTTGGAAGGAGCTTTCCTGGGCGGCCACGAAGGCTTACGGCCCGTGGGGCAGCGCTGCCGGGAGGGGGGATCTGTAGCACAAGAAGGTGCCGTGATCAGAAATGGGGCTGAGGGGGATCTTGGGTTGTTCCAGGAAAAGGAACAACGAGGGCTGATGTGTCATCACATCAGAGCTAAAGGAACCTGCGAGGCAGCGGGGTCGGAACGAACCCAAAAGCAGCAGATCCGCAGCTAAACCTCGGGTCTCACTCCCACCAGCTGCAGGCGCCAGGGGTCAGGGCGGTTCAGAAAGCCGTCTGAAAAACTCCCCGCAGACAGCGCTGCGCAACCCCGGAGCCCCTCGGGGCCGGCAAGGCAGGAGGTCGGAGTGCAGGGGCACAGCTCTGCGCCTCCTGCCCGCCCCGTACCACCCGCGCTGCGTGCGTCGGTGCCTCGGGTGCCGCCTTCCTCGTCCCAGACCACGCGGACCCCTTCCACCTGCCCTGGGGGTCCCGGCGGTCGCTGCTCACTCCGCTTGGGTTACTGAACGCCGGCGGGGGGGGGGGCGCAGATGCCCTCCCTTAGAGCTATTTCACGCCCTCAGCTCCCGCGGAGCTGTTAACTAACGATTATTCATACTTGCGTTCCATCCCAGCTGCCCCCCGGGGCAGGCAGCAGAAGAACCCAGGACACGGGGAGCAAATGGGCACGGAGGCGAAGATTTTGGTCCAAGGTCGCGCCGTGCGGGTCCCACGTGCTGTAACACGAGAGCCTTTCGCTGGCGGTCGCCTGTTTTTACCTTCTTTTTCTTTATTTTTTTCTTGAAAGCTGAATCTGATGCTCAGGAAGTGAGCCCTCTGCAGCTGCCAAGATGGTAATCAACGTCTGTCTCCCCCAGTTCAAGCCGAGAATTCACTGCAACAAGGTAAAAATGTGCTGGTGGAGGGGGCGGAGGGGCTAGGTGGAAGCGCCTTGGAGCCTGGGGAGCCTTGTTTGCTGCTCATCTGTGCTAATTAGCAGGCTGGCTAATTAGCACAGCGTGGCTGGGCTTTCCTGAGCAGGCACGGCGAGGGCAGCTCCTCCAAACTCCCGGCTTTCTGTACGCAGCTCAGAGAGGGATTTTAGCACGGGAGCCGCTGCCTGCTCGGGGTCCGCATGTGGACACGGAGCGGAGCCGAAGGCTCGGAGGAATCAGGCCGGGGAGATTTCCCAGCGGGCCGGCGCTGCTCTTCAAAACTTGGTTTGCCCTTGCCGTGCTTGGATTAATGAACGCGAGCGCCGCTAGTCAGCGTCAGAACACCGTGTGGCCTTCCGTGAGTGCTCTAACGTGGCACAGGCTGATTATCGGAGGGGAAGTGCCCTCGTTCAGCAGGATCTCATAACGAGACGACGTTATGTGCCTACAGGTGCGCGTGCTGTGACTCTAGATAAGTTTTTCCCCGCAAGATTACCGCCCCCCCCCCTTGTCCAGGAGAACATGCAGCTCTGGGCTGAAGGCACCAATCCGCCAGTTTTTGCTCGGCATCATCAGAACCTCGTAGCTGCCACCTCGTTTTTAGCCGAAAGCCCGTTCTGAGCAGTGTCTCCCTGCGTCAGTCTCCCCTTTGAGTAAGGGGTAGGTAAGATTCAGAGAGCGTCCTGACGGGGCACGAGGAGCTGACGTTTCACCGCTGTTGACAGAGGGAAGGTTCCCGGTTCCCCAGCGCCCTGCTCCCAGCCGTGCTGCTCTCCCAACCCCTCCAGGCCTCGAGTTAATTCACCCACCCAGCCAAAACCCCAACCCACACACGAATTTCCACCCTCACAGCAAGTTACTTCGGCTCTGCAAGCCACTGGCCGGGTGGCAGAGGGTGCAGAGACGGGACATTGTGCCTGGGAGGAGGCAGGGGGCGGATCTCCCCTCGTCCCAGCTACACGTGAAACCACAGCCAGGGCTTCTAGATTTGTTGTCTTAAGAATAAGTCCTTGCGGAAATAATTCCTTGTTTATTTTCCTGCTTCAACTGAAACCCGTTTTTCTCTTGAAACGCAGATTTCTGCCGACGGCTACGAAGTGGAGAACCTGATCTCTGAAGACCTCGCCAGGAGAAACCGCGGCTTCCGCAGCGAGTACTTCATCAAACCCCCCGTCCACGTCACCATCTCCTTCCCCTTCAACATTGAGATCTGCAGGATCAACATCGACGTCTCCTCCGGAGGCTACCAAACCTTCTCCGGGCTCGAAGTTTACACCTCTACCTCGTGCAACAAAACCTCCTGGCAGAACCCCGAGGGGCATTTCTCAGGCCTGGCCGGTCAGCCCGTGTCGGACAAAGACGTTTTCACCCTGGTGGGCAAAGCTGTCTTAAAAAATCAAAGCAAGGTGACGTTCGGCCACCGAGGCTTCAAGCCGAGGCCTCCCTTCCATCAGATGGAGAACGTTTGCTCCTACCCCGGCTCCGTGTCGCAAGAGCTGTGGAACAAAGGGCCCGCCTCGCTCAGCAACGTCTCGCACCTGAGGCTCTGCATCACCCACGTGGCCGGGGGCGGCCTGCCATGCATCAAGAGGCTGGAGGTGTGGGGGCAGCCTGCCAAGTCGTGCCCGCAGGAGGTGATCGAGGGGGTTTTTCAGCTGGCCTCCCAGTGCCTCGCCCAGGACGGCGGCAGCCTCAAGCCGGAGCTCTGGACGCCGATGGAGAGCGACTGCGTGCCCTTGGGCGCCAACGACGGCGAGCGGCAGGCCCTCCGCAAGCTGGTGGACGCGGTCCAGGACATCCCCGAAGAATTCCTGGACCCCATCACCCTGGAGATCATGACCTTCCCCGTGCTCCTGCCCTCCGGGAAGGTGATCGACCAGAGCACCTTGGAGAAGTGCAACCGGAGCGAGGCGGCGTGGGGCAGGGTGCCCAGCGACCCTTTCACCGGGGTGGCTTTCGGCCAGCACTCGCAGCCCCTGCCTCACCCCACCCTCAAGGCCAGGATCGATCATTTCCTCCTGCAGCACAGCGTCCCCGGCACCAACCTGCTCGGGAGGGCTCACGCCCCCGAGACGCTCGTTCCTTCCTCCGTCACCATCTCCGCTCTGAAGAGGAAAATGGACTGCGTGGATCCCGGCTCCGCCCAGCCGCTTTATTTTTCTGCCACACACTTACTCGTCGCGGCTACCTCAGAGAACAGTGCTAAAAAAATGAAAACGGACAGTGACTCGCACCTGATCCAAATGGACTGCTCCACAGGTACCTGCCTCCCTGACTCGCTTCGGTTTCTGCGGTGTCCTGACAGCCCGGGGCCGGCTTTTTAAACCAGGAGGCTCCCCTACAGATCTGCCTCCGGAGAGCTCCGAGGCCGTTGCATTTTGCCGCTGATAGAAGTCCTGCCGCTGGGTTCATCGCCTCATTTACGCCCCCTCTCTCCCCAGCACAACCCGCCATCCCCGGGTGCTGTTTGCTCCTGTTTTGCTTTTTCTCCCCTCCGGGCTCGTCGCGATCACTGTTACCTGTGCCGCCTGCCTCCCAGCCCTCCCGTTAGCTCGGCTCGCTGGGTTAGGTTTTATTTCCCTTCCCCTTCCTGCTCTCAAGCCAGCGGCCGGGTGGAAGCCGCCTTTCTTCGTAAAGCCCTGGCTCGATGTGAGGGTGGCTTTTTATCGTAGCTCCTCTTAGCCCAGGCGCCCCGTGTGTTCCTGCAACAGCAAAAAAAACGTGCGCTGAGGGGAAAAGAACCGCTCGGGGCTGTGCCTGGGCTCGAGGCTCTGGGAGCGTTTCCCTGCACAGCCTGCTGCCAAACCTTCTCCGGGCTCCGTGGAGGAGACGTTACCCACGAGATGTGATGGAGGAGGGGGAGGTGGGCACTGCTCGCCTTTCCTCCTCGGCGTGTCAGATCTGGCAGCGCCTCTGAGAAACCCCTTGGAAAGCCGAGTGCTTGCCCAGCTCCTGCCCGGCAGCCACGGCACGCGGCGGTGTGCACGGCCCGGGGTGCTCCCCGCGGGTCGGGCAGGGGGTGCCTGACGGCTCAGGAGGTGACAGGCAGAGGCACCAGGGAATTCACACCTCTCCCCCCTAAGATCTCTTCCCTGCTGTGGTTTATTCTCCAGTAACGGTTACCTCCAGCTGCCAGACCCCAGGTAAAGAGCCCAGCTCCCGGGCAGGTGCCTCTCCTTCCTCCGGGCCAGCTCTCTGGCTAGAATCCGCTTCTCTTTGGCACGTTTGCTTCCTCCCTGGGCTGCCCAGGACCACCTGCGGGGTGCTGGAGCTGCCGTCTGCGCGGCCGTAGCTGCTTCAGACGGCAACGCCCGTGTCCTGTCTGGTGTTAAACCGAGTCGCTGCTCTGGGTGATGAGCCTTCGGGGAAGGAGCTGGGAGGAGGGAGAGAGACACCCCCAGCACTGCTCCGGCCCGGGCAGACCGTTTTCAGCCCTCGCCAGCCCTGATTGCCGTGGCAGACGTGCAGCAGTAAGGCTGAGCTCTTCCCCCGGGAGACGGATTTAGCTAATTAGCGACGTTTGCTTCATGTGAGGTCTTAATTAACAGCAGGTCTTCGGCGCTGCGCGGGGCGAAACGCTGGCGTAACCCCGCCGAGAAGCGCCCGGCTCCTCAAACCTCTGCTTCTCTCCGCAGACGCGATCCCTCACGAGCAAAAACTCGCGGAGAGTTTGGACACGGCCTTGACCTCGGCGCTCAGCTCCATGCCGTCCTTCACGGCCAAGCTGATGAAAGGGCAGCAGCAGGGCGAGGGAGGCTGCAGCACCTCGTGGAACGCCGCCTCCGGCCTCGGTAAGCGGCGAACGCCTCCGGGAGCGGGGCGCGAGGGCGGGGACCGGGTTTTTAGGGAAGGCTGCGCTGCTGCTCGGCGTCTTTGGGTGCCAGCAGAGCCAAATTTGTGCCTAGAATCCCACCAGGTACGAATATGCACGTATAAAGCCACCAGGCTGATGAGCTAGAGGCCCTAATCACAGCCCTGGCTGTGTGGGCGTGCCCCAGGTGATTTCTCTTTCCCTTTTTATGTCCCTCCACAAGCCAGTGCCCTCTCTGCTGGCTTCCTCTCCTTGCCCTGGGCGAGGATCTGCCTGCTGCTGGCATGAGCAGGCACGCAAGGACTGAGTGTCCCCGAGGCAGGGCTGGGGGTGTGCGGCTCCCGGTGACAGCCTCGGAATAGCTCTGGATGTCTCGCGGTGACGTGGAGCCATTAAGCTTTTTCCTGTCCCCTTCAAAATTGCTGCTATTTGAGAGCTGAGTGAGCGACCCTTCACGGGTGGCAGGTGACAGGCATGCGAGATGATCCCTGCGCAGGAACACATTTGAATTCGAGTGCCAGAACAGAGGGAGGGAGGCCAATAAATTGTCTAGGTTAAAAACGAAAAGCTCTGGAATCACCTCTCCTCAATTAAAAGCCCGACGGGGCAAATGCTGGTTTGAGGCAGCCCCTCCCGAGCACAAATCCCCCCCCCCAGAAGCCAGACCCTTCCCTTTATCGTGGTAGAGAGAGAAAAACCAGGCTGTGGTCCTGGGATGCGAGCACCTACAGCACGCAGTCTGCTCGGCCCGGTGGGGGTTCTCCAGCCCCCGCCCAAGCAGCTTCTCTTCTCCTGTTGCGTTTGCAGAGCACGGCAGGAGCGGCCAGCCCCAGGGGTGCGCGTCCTGCGGCAAAACCTTCTCGCCCTACTTCAAGACGGAGCCCGTTTACCAGCTCCCCTGTGGCCACCTCCTGTGCCGCCCCTGCTTGGCCGAGAAGCAGAAGTCCCCGGCCGTGGCGTGCGGGAGCTGCAAGCGGTCGGTGGCCACGCACGAAGTCAGGAGGGTTCACTTCTAACCTGCCGGGAGGACCGAGGGAACAGGAGCTGCCGCCGCCGCCCGCGTGGATTCGTACGAGGACGACGGCCTTTGGAGAGCTTGCCGGCTGAGCCCCCGTAATCGTGGAGAGGATTCGGGTCTCCTTGCGCTTAGGGAGTAGCGCGGGGTTAGAGCGTCGCGCCGGAGCAAAGCGGCCCGAGGATAACAAAAGCCATAGCTTCCTTACCAAGGAACTTGTATTTATACAGAACCGATCGCCGTCACGCCCGCCCTCTCACCACCGTCCCCGTGGCTCAGTGGTTAGCGTAGGTGCCTTTCGGGCAGGGAGTTTCGCTTCCCCGTGAGTTAAAAACCATTTAAACGGTCGGTGAGCAGCCGTTCACCGGCTCCTCGTGGTGGGTCACGCAACACCCAGGCTACCCCGCCTCTCCCCTTCCCCGCCTCGCCCCCCGACGTCGCTCGTCCTGCCGGAGTCACGAGGAGAGGCCGTGGGGAACGCACGAGGGCCTGGCAGCGACCTCCCTCTGCTCGTAGGGCCCCTTTGTAGAAAAGCCATCGCCTCCCACACCCCGCCTCTCGGTTCCTGTCGCGTGGCCGGCCCGGCTCCCGTCCGCCTGATAGACATTTACGCCTTAATAAAACCGTGGTTCAAGTCAGCCCCTCGCCCCGCCTCGTCATTAGCCTCAGCGTGCGTGTTAGTGGTGCTGTGCGGGGAGTTTCTTGGCAGATTCCTGAATAAACGGGCTGCAAAAAAGCTATGTCAACGCACGGGGAGGTGAGCTGCGGGCCCGCGGGTCCTGGCGGCTGTCGGCGGGCTTTCAGGGCCGCCACTCAGCTGTCAAATTCGGAGGAGCTCTGCTCTTCAGACAGCTGCTCGGGGAAAAAAAAAAACAGAGGAAAATTACTCAGATACGTTCTGTCTCCTGGCTGCGCCGAGGGTGAGGTGACAGCGGAGGGTTTTGTCACCTGGAAGCCCCCCCTGCTGCTGCCACTTAATTGATAATTTCTCTCCGCCGAGCAGGCGTTTCTCGCCCGTGTTCCGTGCCGGTTTCTCTGGGGTAACGAGCTTGCAGCTGAATCACCTTACATGCAATGCCTTGATTCTCTCTTAAAAGGCACCCCCTTGCTGAGCAGCTCATGAATTTCGTGGCTTTCTAGTCTGAGCAAGCAGCAGCCTCATCAAGCAGACGCAACGCCGCTTTGTGCCGGCGCCGCGCCGGTCTTAGGGAGCTCATAACCTCCCTTTGCAGCGAAGATGTGAAGCCCCCGTCTTCAAACAACCCCCAGCCAAGGGGCAAAAACGATTCCTAAAAACCTCACGTGGTTTTTTTAGGCAGCCTAAACCCTGCCAGCTGCGTGCTGCTGTGCGTGCCGTGAGCCACCCGGGCGTGATTCAGCGCTCGCACCTCCTCCGCCCCAGGCCTCCAGCTCGCTCCGAGCGCTCCCGGCCGCGCGGCGCCCTCCTCCTCTGGCACAGGCGAAGCCCCCTCGCCTCCGGCGAAGCCGCAGCAGCCCAGAAGTTTCTGGGGAAGCCCTGCCAGCGCGCAGCGGATCAGGCTGGGCACCAGCTCGCTCGGGCTGAGCACGAGTTACCTCCCCGTGGTTCTCCACCAAGGAAATTGAGCGCTCAGCCTGGCGGAGCAGGGGTGGCGGGAGCGTGCCCGGTCCAACCCCTGCTCAGGGAACCTGTGTCTGTTCTGTAGGGTTGTTCCGAGCTCTCCTCCACCCTATTCCCCCTCCGTGGGCACTGCAGGACCCTTGGGCAGCAAGTTGCAGCCCGTGCATCAATTTTTGTTGGCAGAGGATGGGGAAGGGAGAAGGGACGAATCTCCCCATGCGCACCTCTCGCTCTGCGCTGCTCAGGGACCGAGCCTGGTGCCCCAGCTGGACGTGCTTCCTCCTCCTCCTCCTCCTCGCTCCCATGGTGACCGTGGGGTCCTCCCCTCCCAGCTGCCCTTCAGCTCCAGTGCAGAGCAGGCAGCGGACGTGAGCAGCTCGGTTTTCCGGCACCGAGGCCGTCTCCTCCTGGGGAGCTGCCGGCCACCAGGGCGCGGTGACCGAGTGACGAGCTTGTGACAGGCTGGAGGAGCCCCGGGCGCTGCTAAGAGCGGTGAAAAACACGCCAATCTGGGGAGCGCCGCTTCACCCGGGCAGGCGATGGGCACGATCCTCTGCCAACGCGCCCCGGCGGTGCCTCGGGCACGGCTACCAGTGCCGATTAACGCCGTGCCGCCTCGCATCTCGTTAGGAGCTCACTGCTAACGAAGGGGGCTCCGCTGGGGCCCGCCAGAGCCTGGGGATGAGCCGGGACGTGGCAGAGCAAAGCCAGGGCTGGGGACGTGGAGAAGGGGCCCCAAGTGGGTGCCAGGAGGGGATTTGGGAGCCCCAGAGCACGCGGGTGGGTGTCCCGCTGGGCTCAGCCCCACGGCCCTGCAGGGACCCCACCGGCTGAGCCCTGACACGGGCTGGGGACATCCCCCGAGCACATCCCCCGCGGTGCCTCCATCCCAAAGCCCCCTTTTCGTGCCCTCCATCCATTTTTTTTTTTTTTGCCTCGGCGCCCCCGTCCCTCCCTCCCACCCCATCCTCCCCTTGATTCCCGTAAGTGATTCCGCGTCGCGGCTGCGCACCCTCCGCAACTTGGAAAACATTTTTATTAACCTTCCTCGACTTTAAAGAGCGTAATTACATTTTAATCTCATATTCCCGCGTTATCATTCCAGACACAGAGTCATTTGAATGCAGATCGCTGCGGCTAATGTAATTTTTTTTACGATACAGTAATGAAGAGCCGGAGCATGAGCGTGTAACGCCGCTGCCCAATTTAGAGCTGACATTTGGGGCGCTTTAAAGAAAAGTTTCCCCAGCCGAGTGCTTCTTTTTTATTATTATTATTATTTGTTGCATCCTCCCCGGCCCTGCAACGCAAGCGGGTCTGGCACCTGCTGTGAGCTGGGGGGGGGACGTGGCCGGCGCTAACGCTGTTGGTCATTAAGGCTGCACCTTAATGAGTCACTGCCCCCATCTCCCAAACCAGCACCGTCACCCCCGGGGTGATGCATCCATCCCTCCAAATCCACGGGGCAGGATGAGGCTGGGGCACCCCCCCCCCCCAGACACCATAAGCATCACGCCCGTGGTGTGGCTGCCCCAACCCCTCCGTGCCTCAGTTTCCCCTCTGCGATAAGAAAGCATCCCAGAGGTTTGGCCCTGCCCGGAGGCTCCCCCCCATTGCCGTCCCCATCCCTCTGGCACCCCAAATCCAGCCCCTCCTCAGCGCCACCGGGGCCGGGACGCCCTCGGGGCGGCGGATGCTCATGGGGTGGCTGCTTCCCCGCCACATTTTAATTTCACATCGCCGAGGGCGACCTCGGCGTCGCTGGGAAGGGAACGTGGGAGCGGCAGGAATATTCAGGGCTGGGGCTGGCTGTCCCTCGTGGCAGGGGTCTGGCGCCGCACCTCGGCACGCTGTGGCCGAGCCCCTTGGTTTAGGGGTGCCTGCGTGCACCCCAGTGCTCCCCTCCGGCATCTCGGCATCCCTCCCAGAGCATCCTCCTCTAAAACAGCATCCCTCCCTAAATCCTCATTTCCCAAACCAGTGTCCCTCCCCAAATCATCTTCCAGACCAGCATCCCTCCCCAAGTCATCATCCTCCGAACCAGCAGCCCCCCCCCAAATCCTTATCTCCCAAACCAGCATCTCCCCAAATCCCTGTCCCCCAAACCAGCATCTCTCCCCAAACCCTCATCCTCCAGTCCATCCTCCCTCCTACACCACCAACCTCCGAACCCACCTCCTCCGGTCCATCCTCCCTCCTCAAACAGCGCCTCCAGACCTGCATCCTCTACACCCCTGTGGGGTTTTGGACCCCCAGACCACCATCCCTCTAAAACCCGCAGCCCCCAGCCCATCTCTCCCCAGGCAGCCCCCCCCGAGCTAACCAAGCCCTTCCACAACCCGAGCACCCCTCCCCGTGCCCCCCGAGCAGCTCCGGCTCGGGGGATTTGCCAGCCCTGTGCTCTGCCGCTTGCGCTTCTGCACTGAATCACCTCAATTACAGATTCACTTGGATGAGATTTGGGAAAGAAAACAGGAAAAAAAAATAAAACAAAAAAAAACCAACAGCCCGCCCTCCTCCTCCTTCTCCTCCTCCCCCGGGCAGGGGGGGACGGTGGCATAAATAGCCGGCGGCACAGCACGGGGCCAGATGCGGAGCGCAGCCAGCGGCAGGGCAGCCGCCTTCCTCGCACGCGTGGCACCGCTCCGGGCACCCCCAGCCATGGCAGAGCCTTCGCTGCCCCTCTCCTTCCTCTGCCTCCTCGCCCTCTCCTCCGCCTGCTACATCCAGAACTGCCCCCGGGGCGGCAAGCGCGCCTTGGCCGACACAGCCCTGCGGCAGGTACGGGGCCACGAGGGGACTCCGGGGTGCTGGGGGTGGGTTTGTGGGGCGCAGAGGGTCCCCGAGACCGGTGGCACCTTTGGGTGCTGGTGGGGTTGGGGGATACGGCTGAAACCGTGCTGGGAGCGTCCGTGGGGAGCCACCTCGGCACGTGCTGGAGGTGGGGCAGCACCTGCGGGGTCTTAGGGTGGATTTTTTTTGACACGGAGGGGTTCCAAGCCCAGAGCCCCTTCCCCTTTATTTTGGGGCCGGGTTCTCGAGCTGCCGGGTTCCCCGCAGTGCCTGCCCTGCGGCCCGGGGAACAGAGGCCACTGCTTCGGTCCCGGCATCTGCTGCGGCGCGGAGCTGGGCTGCTACGTGGGCACGGCGGAGACGCGGCGCTGCGCCGAGGAGGACTACCTGCCCTCGCCCTGCCAGCCCGGTGGGCAGCCCTGCGGCTCCGGCGGCCACTGCGCTGCCAACGGCGTCTGCTGCAGCGCTGGTAACGGGGAAGGGGGACCCGAAAGGGTTTTGGGGAGGTGGAGGCGGGGGGGTGATGGGGCTGGGGTGGGTGCCCAGGTGGAGTTGGGGGGGTTTTGGGGTGGTTTTGGGGAGTGGGGAAGGTGTGGGAGGGGTTTGGGGGGTGCAAAGAGCTGCTGTCCCTGCGGTTTGCCATCGCCTCCCCAAGGGAAGGTGGGCACAGAGCGATAGCACCCATGTCCCCAGCTCGGGACACGGAGACGGGGCTTGGAGCTGAACCCAAACCCAGCCCCGGCGCCTTCCCAAGCCTCAAGACGTTGCCAAACCAGGCACAAAAATCCCCCCGACCCCCCAGAAAAATCCCCAACAGCCCCCCGCTCCCTGGTTCATACGAGCCCCGAAGCTGGAGCTCAAGCCAGGTGGGTGCCCTGGTCTAAAAAAAAAAACAACCCTCTCCTAACTCCGTCCCCTGCTTTCCTTCGAAGACACCTGCGCCGTGGACACCTCCTGCCTGGAGGAAGGCAGCGAGCGGGCGGAGGAGGCGGCGGAGAAGAACCTGACGGTGCTGGACGGCTCGGCCGGAGACCTGCTGCTGCGGCTGATGCACCTGGCGGGCCGGCAGCAGGGCAAGCAGCCCGGGCTCTGAGCCGCGCCGCCGCGCGCGCCCGTCCCCGCCGTGTACATACGAGCCCCAATAAATGTCCTCTTGCACTGTGCCGGCCTCGTGTGGGGCACGGGGGACGGGGAGGGGACGGGGAGGGGACGTCCGCAGCTCGGGGACGCGGACGCGGCTCGGGGATGGTCAGGGTGGGGTCCACGGTGGGTGGCTGCGGCGCCTGCAGCCCCCTCCCCAAATCCCCAGTCCCCAAATCGCACCCGTCCCATTCCCACCGGGATTTTCCACCTCGGAGGGTCGGCTCCCAGCCGTAGGGATTTTGCTGGGCTGGGTGCGGGATTTGCCACGGGTCTTTCGGAATGAAAAGGGGAAAATCCCACCCAGCACAGCCAGCCTTTGGGGTTTGCCCGTTAAATCTCACCCCGGGGTCCCCGCCGGCACCCCCGGGTGCTGACCCGCCCTGCACACACAGATCCGGGATGGGGACGCGCCCCAGGATGTCACCGTCACCTCACCTCTTCGCCAAGCCCCGCTGTGGGGCACTTTGGGGTTCTGGTGCCTTCGGGCAGTGGAGGTTTGGGGTTCGGCTCCTGGTACAGCCAGCTCGGTCCTGGGGCTGCCACGGCGCAAACCCATCGCGCCCCTCGGATGGCGACACCGGCTCCATCTCCACCTCCTAAATGGGAGAAAAGGCAGGAAAACCACCCCAAAACCACCAAAGATCTGCGAGCTGACCCCAAACCCCAAAACCTTCCCATCGCAGCGATCCCATCGCTCACCGACCAGCACCCCGCACATTTCCCCCCCCGGATTCGGGGCATTTGGGCACACACCACCCCCAAGTCGCTTACCCTTACGGGGTCCTCGCTCTGGGCTGCGGGCGGGTTTTTGGGGTCCGTGTCCCCAAACGGAGCCGAGTCCCTCCTGCGGTCCCCCTGGGCTGGCGTCTGGCCGCGCGCGGGGCCGGCCGGCCTTTATAGGGTCCCCGGGGGAGGTGGCACCGGCGGGGAGGTGGAGCTCCTCCGGCCAGGGGGACGCATCCTGCGCTGCCCACGTCAGCTCCGCGCACCTCCGAGGGCGCCGGGGGCCGTGTGGGGTGACCCCGCTGATCCCGATACCCGCGGCCCCGCTAAGCGGAGGCCACGGGGCCGCGTGCCCCCGATTAAGCAGGCGCCGGCGGGGCTCGGGGTCGCGCTCCCCGCGGACGTAAGAGCTGCCGGGGAATTAATTCAAGACGGGAAGCTCTTAATTGCGGTAACGAAGGCGGGGAGCTTCGGGCTTGGGAGGATGGTCAAGCCACGGGTGAGGCTCCGGGGTGAGAGCTGGGGGGGATTTGGGGTTTTTGAGTGTTCGACGATGGGGTTTTGGGTAGCTGGGGTGGGTTTGGGGTCACCTGGAGCTGCCGCGCTGCCGAGAGGCAGGCAGAGGGGGGGCAGGAAGGACGGGACACCGCATTTCACACCCCAACCCAGAGCCCCCAGGCTGTGCGGGGTTGTTTTTGCCCCCCACCAGACGGGATTTGCACAGGGCCAAGCCCACAGCCTCCCTACAGCTCACCCTCCTCACCCCACAGCCTTCGGGACGCCTTCCTCCAACCCCCCCCACCCCACAAAGCAAGGAACCCACAGCCGAGGGGGCCGGAGGAGGAAAAACATGAGGTTTCACCCCAAAACCAGCCCCCAGGCGTCCCCCCCCCCCGCCGCAGCCGGCGCCAAGGAGCAAATGAGCGCCACGGCGCTGCCCTCACGTCCTCGACCCGCGGCGATTAGGCGAGCCCCCGGTGCGGAGAGCAACGCCTCGGGGCTTTTAGGGGAAACGGGTGACGCCGCCGGCATGCTAAGCAGCCGCAGGCCCTATAAATACCTCCGCCGGCCGCGACGAGGCCCCAGAAAGCGTCGCGACCCCACAGAACCCGCAGCCATGCCCTCCAAGGCGCTCGCCGTCTGCCTGCTGGGGCTCCTGGCGCTCTCCTCGGCATGTTACATCCAGAACTGCCCCATCGGGGGCAAACGCGCCGCGCTGGACGTCAGGAAGGTAGGGCCCCGCCGGCTGCTTTCCTCCTCCCCATCCTTCTTCTGGCCTCGGTGGAGCTCTTCCCTGCTCCAAATCCTCCCAGATCCCCCAGACGAGGCGCGGGGAACGGTTTAGGAACGGGGTTTTGGGGTCGGGCAGCTGCTGCAGGCCAGGCCGGCCCCCCTGCAGCTTGGGGAGAGGGGGAAAGGAGCAGGACAGCGATGGAAACCCGCTGCTTTTTCCCCGACGCTGTTCGATCCGGGGAAAAAACGCTTCCAGTGGGGAAAATCGGGCAGGGGGTTCATAGGACGGCCGTTTTAGGGGTGAAAGCGGCGCCTGAGCAACCCTTTAACAGAGCTACGGGGGCTGTGCTGCTCCCGAGGCACAGCCCTCGCGACGCAGAGGTGAGGAGGAAATTGGGGGGGCGAGGAGGGAGCGGGGGGAGGCCGAAAAAACCAGCGGGGGAGCGGGCGGCCCCTCTCCCAGCACCTCTCCGCCCCGTGCAGTGCCTGCCCTGCGGCCCCAGGAACCAGGGGCACTGCTTCGGGCCCAACATCTGCTGCGGCGAGGAGCTGGGCTGCTACCTGGGCACCTCGGAGACGCTGCGGTGCCAGGAGGAGAACTTCTTGCCCACGCCCTGCGAGTCCGGGAGGAAACCCTGCGGAGGCGACGGGGCGAGCTGCGCCGCCCCCGGCATCTGCTGCAGCAGCGGTGAGCCCCCCCCCCGGGGATCCAGGCCCCACGGGGCAGAGCTGGGAGGGGAAAACCTGAGCCAAAAAAAAAAGCAGGGCAGGGCAAGCGGCCAGATTCTGACGCCACTTGTTTTGGGTTGCCAGCCCCAGATTTTTGGGGCGCGATGCCACAGGGGCTCCAAAGCACGATGGGGAGCTGCTGCACGGCGTCGTTGCTGTAAAACTGAGGCAAGGGTGCTGCTCCGCGCCCTAAAACCGAGACAAGGGTGCTGCTTCTTGCCCTAAAACCAAGACAAAGGTGCTGCTCCGTGCCACCTCGCTCACGCCACGCTCTCCCTTCTCTCCTGGCAGAGGGCTGCGTGGCCGACCCAGCCTGCGAGCGAGAGGCGCTGTTCGCGTAGAGCACCGGGGGAAAGCTGCACGGATCCGGCCTCGTCTGTTCCCTCTGGCCCGTGAGGTTGTTAATTAGGAATAAAGCTGCTCTGGAGAATAAAAACTAAACGTGTGTGGGTTTTGTGTGCTGCCTGCTCGGGCTGCAGGCTTCTGGTTTAGCAGGGGAAGGCGGGAGGGAAAAGGGAGGTTTTAGGGTGGTGCGGGTCGAAGCGAGGCTGGAAGGGGGTTTCCTGCAGCGGGGGATTTGTCCGCAGGGAGCAGGGCAGGGGAATCGGGGTCGGGCAGCTCGAAGGCAGCGGTTGTGGGGCCAGCTCTGTCTGAGACCGGCTGGCAGGAGCAGGGGAGGGGAGGAGACACCGGGATGGAGAAGTCCTCCGCAGATTTTCTTATTCAGCCCCACGTGACATAAAAAAGAGGGCTAAAGGGTGACCAGCAGGCCTCCCCCTGGGGAGGAAGACAAACAAGGAACGCTTTCAGCCAACAGAACGCACAGAATCGGTGTTTTTGACAAAACTCAGACCAAGTTTACTAGAGGGGCCGAAACGCCGCGCGAGGCCGCTGGCACCCGGGGTTTGTGCCGGAGGTGGAAGCGCACAGGCGGGCAGGTGCAGCGGTGTGTGGGGGGGTAACGAGTTCGGGGCAAGGCCCGGGCACGACCCCGCCCGCAGGAGGCACGCGGCTCTCACCACGGGTAAACCCAAACCAACTGAGCGCAGGAAACCACAGCAGGAGGAGAAAGGGGGAGCCGGGAGCGGGCTGGGTTTGGCTCCGTGAAGCGGCCGGAAGGATCGCAGCCCTCGAGATGTGCCTCGCTCCCCCTCCCCAGAGCCCGTCTGTCCAAGGATTTTGTGGCCGCCTCGGGCTCCGCAGGGAAGAAGCCGCTGGGCTGATGCCCCGCTAGGGCAGCACGGTGCGCCCGACCACCCGGCCCTCCTTGTCGATGGCGAAGTTGTAGTTGCGCGGGTTGTCCAGGCACTCCTGGATGCGCGCCTCCAGGTTCTCGGGGGTGAGGAACGACTTGGCTTCCTCCTGAAGGGAAGGGCAGGAGCGGCTTAATGCCAGCCGGGAGGGATTTGATCTCCGGTGAGGGCATTTCCCACCGCCGCAGAGCCTGGGGGAATCCCTGCGTGCTCCAGGAGGGGATCCCGAGACAGGAGCCAGCCTCAGGAAGAGGACTCGGGGTGCTCCCACTCGGGAGGATTATTCCTCCCTCTGCTCCCAGACTTCCCGCGTCAGCTCCATCCCTTCCTCACGCTGTCAGGAGCTGACGCTTGCGTTCCCCACGACGCGAATGCCCCGTACCTGCAGGCGCAGCACGGCGCTCTGCTTCTCCTGCAGGAAGGCCGCCACCTGCCGGGCCTTGTCCTCGGCAGCCTGCAGCTTCTGCCTCCGCTGCTCCTCCGCTTCCTTCCTAATCCTTTCCTCTCTGCCACACGGGAAGGGGAAAAAAAAATAAGGGGCTAAGCGAGACACAATAACCTGGGAGCAAAACAAGGCTGCGGGCAGCCAGAATAAACTTCTCTCTGGGATGAGAGCCCTCGCTGGCCCCGTTCCCACTGCAGGTTTTTGGGGGAAAGGCTGAGCAGGCCCACACCAAGCCCCGTTCCAGCCCCACACCAAGCCCCGTTCCAGCCCCACACCAACCCCGTTCCAGCCCCACACCAACCCCCGTTCCAGCCCCACCTGCGTGCCCGCTGCCGCGCGTTCTCGGCCTCGTTCCAGGCCATGAGCAGCCGGTGCTCCTCCTGCAGCTCCGCCGAGGCCTCCTGCTGCAGCCGCTCCTCGCGCTTCTGCTGCAGCACCTCGGCCCTGAACATGCAGCTGCCGCGGGGCAGGGCGCTGAGCACCGGACGCTGAGCACCCCGCAGCCCCCCTACACCTCTGGTACCCTGAAACGACCCCGTACCCGGGAGCAGCCCCATACTCCAACTGTTACCCCACAGTAGCCCCATTCTCAACCCCCTGCCCCACAGCAGCCCCACGGGCAGCCCTCTACCTCCTGGCAGCCCCACAACCGAACCCCCACCCCACAGAGACTTGACTGTCCCACTCCCACCCCCCAGCAGCCCCACAAACAGCCCCACACCCCACTGACACCACCCCCCGACCCCTCCATTACCCCCAAACAGCCTCATACCCAGCCAGGTGCCCAGGAACAGCCCCACAGCCCCCACCGCGCCCCACAGCCGCCCCATACCCGACTCTCTGCCCCACAGCCACCCCATACCCGACCCCGTGCCCCACAGCGGCCCCACAGCAGCCCCATACTCAAACCGTTACCTCACAGCAGCCCCATACTTAAACCCCTGCCCCACAGCCGCCCTCCCAGCCCCCCCCAACCCCTCCCCCCCCCCCCCCCCCCCCCCGCGGTACCGGAGCGCCCCGAGCACGGCGCGGTGCTGCCGGTACCGCTCGGTGACCACGGCGAGCTCGGTGGGGTCGACGGGCGGCGGCAGCTTGAGGCGGGCCGCCTTGGCCTTGGCGGGGGGATCGTGCCGCGTCTTGCGGCCCCGGGCCGGCACCAGCCGCGGGCCCCACGCGAGGCCGGGCCCGGAGCCGGCCCCGGGGCCGAGCGCGGCCGCCGCGACCGCTCCCGGCCGGCAGCGCCTCAGCGCCCGCAACATGGCGGCCGGCGGCGGGACGGATGTGACGTAGGAGGGCGGGAAGCGGCGGCCAATGAGGAGGGAGGAGGGGGAGCGGGGTGGGGAGCGGGGTGTGATGGGAAATGTAGTTTCGGGAGGGGAGGGGCTAGAGGCCAGGCGGGGGAGCGGGGCGGGCGGCGTGCGGAGGGAGGGGGCGGCCCGGGGGGGGGCGGCAGGGCCCGGGGGGGGCTGGGACCTGCGGGGGGGGAGAGAATGGGCGGTAATCCGCGGTAATCCGCGGTAATCCGGCCGTAATCCGGCCGTAATCCGAGGTAATCCGGCCGTAATCCGCGGTAATCCGGGGGGTAATCCGGGGGTTAATCCCGGGGGAGGGGGGCAATCCCGGGTGGGGAGGGGGCAATCTGGGAGGGTAATCCCGGGGGAGGGGGTTATATGGGGGTAATAGCGGTGGGTAATCCCCGGGGAGGGGGGTAATCCCGGGGGGGGGGCGGTAATCCGGGAGGTTAATCCCGGGGAGGGGGGTATATGGGGGTAATCCCGGTGGGTAATCCCGTGGGAGGGGGGGGTAACCCCGGGGAGGGGGGGTAATACCGGGTGTGGGGGGGGTAATCTCGAGTGGGGCAGGTTAATCCCGGCTGGGGAGGAGGTAATTCTGTGGGAGGGGGGCAATGCCGGGGGTTGGGGGGGGGCAATCTCCTGGGAGGGGTAATCCCGTGGGAAGGGGGTGATCGCGTGGGGGGCAGGTAATCCCACGGGAGGGGGGAATCCAGAGTATGGGGGGGGTAATCCCGGGTGGGGAGGGGAGGACATCCTGTGGAAGTGAGGTAATCCCGGCGGGGGGGGGGGGGTAA
>NC_048896.1:93425137-93514824 GCF_011077185.1 Oxyura jamaicensis | reverse complement strand
GGGGGGGCAAATAACCTCAAGGGGGGTAATCCGGGGGTTTCTCCCTACCTGCAGGGCCGGGGGGGCGCCGAGGTCCCTTTTGCCCCCCGGGTACCAGCCGTGGGACCAGTGCTGGCCCCAGGCAGCTCCCGCCAGCAGCAGCAGGGCCAGCAGCAGCAGCGGGGCGCCGCGGGGAGCCATGGCCGGGGGCTGCGGGGCCCGGGGGGGGGGGGCGGGGGGCACCCCCGGGTGCCGGGGGGCGGGGTTGGGGGTGGGGATACCTGGGGGTGTGAGCACCCACGGGTGCCGCTGGGCTGGGATTAGGATGGAGATGCTGGGGGGGATGAGCACCCACGGGTGCTGCTGGGCTGGGTTTGGGGTGGGGATCCCTGGGGGTGCGAGCACCCATGGGTGCTGCTTGGTGCCCAGCAAGGACGGGCACCCCAGGGTCCCATTTGGGGACAGAGATGCTGGGGGGGATGAGCACCCACGGGTGCCGCTGGGCTGGGTTTGGGGTGCAGATGCCATGGGGTGTGAGCACCCACGGGTGCCGCTGGGTTGGTTTGGGGATGGAGGCACTGTAGAGGACAAGCACCCATGGGTGCCAGTAGGGCAGATTCGGCTCCCCCCACCCCGGGGTGCCCCCGTTCCCCCCCCCACCCCCAGGCTCTCACCTGCTCGTGGCGGCGCGGCCGGCGCTGTGCGCCGTGCGGGGGCTCAGCACCGCTCTTTGTAGGGCCGAGCTCGGCGGCGCTGACGTCGGCCCCGCTCCCCGGGGACCTCGCAGCCAGCGCCCGCCCAGCCCCGGGGTGCTGAGGAGGGGCTGGAAGATGCTCTTGGCAAGCAGGGCGCTGAGCAAATCCCTCCTGCCTCAGTTTCCCTCTGCCAGGGCTCCGATTTTCCCTTTTCCTCGCCAATTTTCCCTTTGCCGCCCCAAATCTCGGGCGGGATCCCTCTGCCCGCTTGGCCGAAAGCCCCCAGCTCGGGGGATGCAGCGGGGCCGGGGAAGGGGATTAAGGGGGATCTGGCCCCGGATTAAGGGGGATCTGGCCCCGGATTAGCTCCAGCAGCTCTCGAGCCTTTGTTATTTGCAGAGGAGGCGACGGGACCGCGCTGCTCACGGCCAAAGGTCTGCGATGCTCCCCCGGCCCCAAAACGCCGCGTCCCGGCTCCGAGCATCAAGGAAGGGAAAAAAAATCCTCATCTGGTGTCTCCTCAGAGCAAGAAAACTGAAAATTATCCACAATCACCTGGTTTTTTAGCAGAAAAGCGCTGCAGCACCGCGCCTTTAGGATTTTTCTTTAGGGTTCTTCCCGAGCCCTGCCCCTGAGTGTGGCTGTTGGGGTGCTGGGAGAAATAATTTGGGGGGGGGGGGACGACCCAAATCTCTGCCCGCCAAATCTGGGGTGAAGAGAAGCCAAACATAACACGTCCCCGTCCCCTAAGAGCGGAAATTCCCAGCCTTTACGCCGGGGGTCGGGTGGAGCTGGTTCCAGCTTCATTTTATGGCTGGGGAAGGAAGAGGGGGATGCCCAAGGACACATTTTTTTTTTTTTTTTTTTCCCCCTTTTTAAGTTAAAATCCGAGGTTCGGGTCCCAACCCCACAGCAGGCGGGGGCCTGACCCCGAGGGAGGCGACTTCTGCTGCTTCTTACACCAGCCCCGAGGGTGTTTATGCACAGACACGCACACACAATGAGCTTTTTTTTTTTGTTTTCTCTCCTTTTTTTTTTTTTTTTTTAAGAGCTGACCGGCAGAAAAATGTGAAACCATCTCCCTGCGAGTTCGGAAGAAGCTTGTGCTTGTGGGTTATGTTCTCGGAGGTCATCCAGACTAGCTCGGTGGTTTGGTTTTGGTGCGTTTTGTTTGTTGGTTTTGTGTTTGTTTTTTTTTTTTAAAAAAAAGGCTTTGCTCCCTCGAGGGAAAAAAAAAAAAGAGAGATTTACAAACGAAATAACAGCCCGCAGCAGCTCTCCAGGAGAGAGACGGTGTGACAGGAGGGATCCAAACATCACGCTATTTAATTCCCCAATAAAACATCGGAAAAAAAAAAAAAAAAAAAAAAAAAGGAGCCGACAGTATCCGCACTAACACTTTGCTACATATAAAATCTCCAGCTAAGATGAAGCTCGTGGTACCAACCTCTAAAACAGTTAAGATATATACACATATTCTGGGGGGGTATATTAACAAACAGAATATTACAAAATATTAAAGAAGGCAACTCTTCTGTCTTTTTTTTTTGTTTGTTTGTTTTTGTCCTTTTTTTTGTTTTTTGTCTTTTTTTGTCTTTTTTTCACTTGAAGTTGGCGTAGTCTGAGAAGGCGTCGATGTATTCCTGCACCACCTTGTAGCAGAATTCGTACTGTTCCTGCGGGGAGCGGAAAGAGGACGGGGTTAGGCAGGGAAAATCCACGGCTGGGGAAGCAGCGAGGTGCCCCGGGGTCTGCATGGAGCCGTTACCCTCACCAGCTGCCCCCCTGCTGCGCGCCAAAGCATTTCATGGCTCTTGTGGGGCTGGGAAAAGGGGTGAAACCCATGGGGGGTGGCTCCGGGTGGAGGCAGCAGCTTTATTCCTCCTCTCCGAGCTCCTGTTCTGAGCCCAAACAGGCGTAAATAATCCCCGAGCATCCTTGCAGCCCCCTCTCGTTAAACCTCCTCCAGCCCTGGCAGCTCTTCTCCCTGCCGAAGCCGCTCCAGGACGAGTTCCCAGGCTATTTTTTTTTTATAATTACACGGGTTTAGGGGTGAGGATGCCCCCAAAAAGGCTCCTCCAGCTCGTGCCAGTGCTCAGAGGGGGCCGATGCGTTCAGCCAGCCCAGCTCCGCTCCCCCGATGTCCCAGCAGGAGGACGGGGAGGGAACCTCCTGACCCACCTCCGCCCCAAAGCTTTCGTGGGGGGAGAAAACCTTCAGCTGAGGAGGGTTTTTTTTCCTCCCAAACTTCACAGAATTGAATCCCCAGCCCCTTGTCGCTGAGGTCCACGGGGCCCGAGGGGCGTGCTCAGCCGCCCTTACCAGTGTCTGCACCATATGCGGCCTCTGTAGTCTTAAACTCTTCACCGTCTGAAAGACGTCGAGAATCCCTTCTGCCTTCACCCTTTCCAGGACAGTGCTCAGCGCGCAGAAGGTTCCCGTTCTTCCTGCTCCGGCACTGCCAAAGAGAAACCCAGAGCTCAAGGCAACGCCCCACCGTGCCCGAGCTGCGCCGAGCAGCCCAGCTCTGCTGGCATTTTTCTGCACGGTCTCAGAACGACGGCGTTTTGAGCTCAAGGCGAGGCGAAGCCCGAACCTCGGGGCTTTACCTGCAGTGCACAGTGATGGGGTGGTTGCCCGACTGCTGCTGCTGCTTCTGCACAGCCGCGATGATGTTGATCATCCCCTTCCCGTCGCTGGGGATCCCAACCTCGGGCCAGCCGTGGAAATGAAACTGCCGGATCTGTCGGCTCTTGTTTTCCTGGAGGAAGAGCACAGGCGGAGCTCAGCACGGCAGGAGGAGGAGGAGGAGGAAAACCCGAGGCCCCCGAAGGGCGAAGGCCGGGCTCTTACCCTGGTGTTGGTCACCAGCAGGTCCCGCACCGTGTAGCTCTCGCACTCTTCCTCTTTTTTCAGCTCCACGGTGATGTCTCCGTAGGACACGGAGCCGTCGGAGGGCCAGTACTGGGCGCACTTCTCCTGGGAAAGCATTGCAGGAGGGGTAAGGGTGTGCTCTGCTCCTCGCGCTGCCGCAACGCCTGGGCCACGCGCTTACCTGGCCTCTCTCCTCCAGCTCCGTCAGCATCACGATGGAGCAGGATTTCCACTCCCAGATCATCCTCCAGAAGTCCTCTATCGTGTGCTGCAGCGGCCCTTGGCTGGCGATGTAGGAATCCTTCTGGCGATAACCCTGCACGGAAACAGAGAAAAAAAATGTGTGTTTTTTGGGGGGGGAGGAAAGCACCCTTGAGCCTTGTTTGTGGTTCGGCAGAGGTGCCACTGCTCTGGTGAGAAAGCTCCCTGGGGAAACAGCGCCGGCTCTTGGCAAGGTAAAGGGCTGGAGGAGCACCTCTGTGGAGCTCTCCGTGCGATTTAATTCAGCAAAGAGCGCGGTGCGGGCGCTCCTAATCCCGCCTGGAAGTGCCAAGCGAAAGGGCACGCCAGACCCGCTCTCCCCGGGCCCCCTGCCCTATTACTCCACGCCAAGCGAAGAGGCTGCGGTGCCCAGGCTGCTCGCCACGGCTCCCCACGCCGCGCCAGCTGAGGTCTGCGTGGGAGCTCTCCCCTCCGAATGTGAGCCTTCCCCCCCAAACCAACCGAGAAGGGGTAAATCCTGTGGATTTTGGGGGCTTTCTGGCTCATTCCGGGTGGGGACTGCGTGCAGCAGCAGAGGATACATCCGCGTGCTGCTGGACAAGCTGCCCAGCTGGATTAAATTTCGGAGCGCTGTGGCTGTTTGTGCAAATAATGGCAGGCTGGGCAGAGCCATCTGCCTTGGCTTGGCCAGCCCCAAAAACTTGGCAGCTGAGCCACCACCAGCCGGAGCTCGGCCACGGTGAGACCTTCGTTTGTACAAAGCGCAGCCGAGGCAGGATCAAATTCCCCGCGTCAGCGTTCGGAGGAGAAAGGTTTGGGTTTCCAGAACTCCTGAGACAGGCTGGGAAGTCTGAACTCGGTAGCAATCACGGCTAAGTGCGCCAGTTCTGCTTCTTCCTGGGGATTTTGGGGAAGAAGGGAGCAAAACCAGGCTTTGTCGTACGGCAGGGTGACTCTGCTCCACCAGAAGCGCTTCTGTTAGAGACAGAAAACCTCCAGCGTTCCCCCGTGACCTCACGGCAGACTGAAGGCAGATGTTTCGTCACTCGGAGCTCGCCATTTGAACAGAAGTCAGCGGAGGCAGGAAATCGAGCCCTCAACAAAATCGCCTGCCTGACATTTCAGCTTTCCCATCCAGAACAAGGCGGCTGCGTTCTGGCAGAAGCTGACGCAGCCACAGCACAGCCAGAGCGAAACGCAGGGACCCGACAGGAGGGATTTTGGGGGGGAGGGGGGGGGCAGATCATCCGGGACGTTTTCTCTGGGAATACACCGATTTTACTCGTTCAGCCCGTGGCAGCGATTACCCTTTGGGGGGAAAAAAAAAGCAGCCCCGCTGCCGTTAGGAAATGATGTTGGTAATTGGGCTGGGAGAAATGGAAAAAAAAATGCTACTGGAGATTGGGCTGTGGAAGAGCCAAATTCTCTGTCACTTACCCAGCGCTGCACAAAGATAAACACTGCTGGGAGACGGACCCCTGAAGTCAACAGGATTACTCACGAGAAAAAGGCTGTGCAATCACTGACGTCCTCCTCGGAGTGAGGAAAGCACTTAACCTCCCTGCCTCATTTCCTCCAGCCACCAGGACAGGTGTAATGGGATTGACCTGGTTTTCTCCAGGGTTTTGGGATCCGTGCAGCGCTCCGTTAACTAATCTAGCGGATGTTTTCTGACCAAACGAGCGGTGCCGTAACGCAATTACTTTCCCCAAAGCCATCGTCAGACCCCGGCGCTGCAGAAGCGAGAGCAGGAGTTGGAGGCTCTGCTTTAGGCTCCAGATCTCCTCTCCCACTCAAGCCACAAAAGCGGCTGTGGGTACGGACTGGTTTCTTGGAGAACCCCCTGCCCGCACGGCTTCGAGACAAACCAGCACCATGCAGTGCTAAAAGCAAAGGGAAGGGGGAGGAAGCTTGTGAAACCTGTAGGAGAAGGGCTTCAGGACAAACCCTTCCCAGGGGGAGAAGTGTGAGGCGGGAGAAGATTCAAGGAGACTCACGTCAATGAAGGAAGCATTCACGTAGTCTGTGTTTTCTTCACCTCTCTTCACTGGAATGATTACTCGGTTGAATTCATCTAAAAGAGAAGCAAAATGATCTGAGTTCTGGGCAACGCCCTGAGCCCTAGCTGAGACACAGCAAGATAAGGGAAGGGGAGCCCTCTGCTCATTTAGGACGAGAAGATTTGGTTCTGCCTCCTGCCGTGCCCTGATCTGGGGGGACTGGGGCAGGGAGAAGTGGTGCCAGGGTCCTGAGAACCCACCTCACGTGGACCCTGCCCCGTCCCTTCACGCTGTCCCTGCCAGACGTCCTCCCGAGGCCCCTTCCCACCTCAGCCGTCCTGTGCCCCCCCAGTCGCCTCTGTCCCCGCTCCTCGCTCAGCCACACAAGCCTTACATGGAATTATCTGAAGCACCCTGTTCTTCTTCATGTTTGCCGGCAAATTGCCCGTCCTCATCTTGTCGTTCTGAATTTTGATCGAAGTAAGCTTCTGCAGAGGAAGAAAGGAGAGCAGGGAGAGCTTTTTGGGGCCACCGAAGGTCAGCCGAGCGCGTGGGGCTCCCTCCAGCACGGGCTGAGCGAAGCCACCAGCGCAGGAAGCGGGCTCACCTTGAACTCCTCCTCCAGGCCGTTGCTGCTGGTCCCCGGCACTTTGTTGTAGATCTTCTGGAGGTGGATTTCTAACGAAGTCACCTCCAGCTCTGTGTCGCCGTAGAGATAGTGCTCCAGGAGCGCTTGGTATATGAACACATACTGCATCTGGAAAGGGGGGGGGGGGAGAGGCCGTCAGCTCCCCGCTGCGCTCGGGGGGGACCTCAGCGGGCACCCCGTGAGGGGTCCGAGGCTTTATTTGCTGTGCCTGCGGGAATCTGACACAAAGCTGAAGGGGAAGCTGGTGATTGTAACCTACGGGGCCTAACACACGGCTCCCTTGACACAGCTCTGCCTCAGTGCTCCTCCCAGACCCGGGGACGACCTTGACCTGCACGCAGAGCTGCTGCAGGTGGCCTGGGGACCGAGCGTGTGAAGGAGAACCCCGGGGAGCGGAGCCCGAAGGAAGCAGAGCGGCACGCTTACATCTGTCTGTACCATCTGGCAGCGCTGAGCCCGGATTCGGCTCACGAAGCCGTAAACGTCCACCTTCCTCTCGGCGTGCATCATGTCCAGCATGGCGTCGATGACGATGAAAGTGCCCGTGCGTCCCACCCCGGCGCTGAAAAGGCAGAGGGGACAAGGAATAAGTCGGTGCAGCAGCACCACGTGCCCCGTGCCGGAGCCCAGGGCCGCCCAGCAAACAGCAGACCGGGTTTGGGAGAAGGGAGAGGTTTCTACCCGCTGCCCTTCCACCCTCCATCCCATGAGGGTGAGCCCTCGGGGCAGGCTTTTTTTCTGTGCCAGCCGTTAAGGAGAGATGGAAGATGAGGCTGGGGGACGCTACGGAAAGCCAGAGCACCGAGGGAGGTGCCTCCAAAGCACAGGAGGGGATTTTAGCTCAGCTCGCTCCGACTGAGTTGAGCTGCACCAAGTGCTGAAGAAGCTCGCTCAGATGAATTTTTTTTGAATGTTCCCACGTGGACAGGCCGCAGCTCGCAGTGTTAAATAACAAGCAAAAAAAAAAAGGCCTGACGGATAAAAAACCATCCTTTTGGTATTAACCAGAAGATGCTCTCCAGGCGAGCGAGGAGAGGCAGAGGTTAGCTGTCACCGGGGCTCACCTGCAGTGCACCACTATGGCTCCTGCATACTGGGGGTTGCAGGTCTTCACCTTCTTCAAGAACTTCAGCATCCCGATGGGAGTGAAGGGCACCCCGAAGTCGGGCCAGCTGGTGAAGTGGAACTGCGTCACGAGGCGCTGAGGCTTCTTGTTCGTGACGTCGCCCACCTGCAGGGGAAAGGCCGGCTCAGATTCACCACAAATCCTTCAATTTACTTTCTTTTCCCAAAAGCAAGGGCAGAGAGGGAGCTACGGCCCCCAGGCTGAACTGGCAGGCTTAGGAAGCACTGGACTCAGGCTCCAGGGCCGTATTAGGCTCTAAAAGCAGGCTATTTTAATTGCTCTGTCTCATATCCTGCCTCCTCCGGGTGGCCTTGAAGCTGTAAAACACCAGAGCAGTGCCTGACTTGTACCGAGCGTGTCCTGAGCCCCCCTGCTCTCCTGCAGAGCCAGCTCCTAGCGCTACCCAGGTGATGCCACCTGCACGCTCCAGCCGAGCAGAAAGCTGCCGAATTTCATTCCCAAACAGCAGCCGTGACTCTCCCTTTCCCCACGCCTCTGCTGACAGCATCCCTGTGTTAAAAGCAGGGGAGGAAACGAGCTCGGCGCGCAGACCTCCGTGCTGTCGGAGCAAAGGGCGAGGTTCAGCGAGCCCAGCTCGGGGTCTAGACGGGTTTCCATCGAGGCATTTGGTCTCCCCCGCGTCAGCTTTGCTGCCTACCTCGGGGAGCAGGGGGAAAACAACCAGTGACTAACGGAGGGCGTGACGAGGCAGCGACAGATGGGAAAGCAATGAGAACCAACGCGCGCGGCGCTGGGTTTTGTCTCGGCTCATGGGACAGGTCTGACTTCTGTGGAGGCACTGAAAGGGGCTGGGGGCGAGACGCTGGTCACAGCTGCTGGAGGATTACAGGGCTGGATGTCAGACCCGGCTGCTGCCTGCCTTCAGTGGAAAAAGGGGTGCCAGGTATTTGAGGTGAGCGCGTTTTTAATAGTTCTGGTTCAAAAGGGAGGCGGGGACGCTGTGGCTGGGTGAAACTGCGGAGGGCACCAGCTCCGAGGAGGGATGCGGGGAGGGACGGGGCAGGCGAGGCGAGGCGCGGCACCTGCTGGATGCAGAACTTGCGCACGGTGTAGTCCACCAGCACCGTCACGTCCTCCACGGACACCCGGATGTTCCCGTAGGTCCAGCAGCCCTGATCCGGCCAGTACTGAGCGCATTTACACTGCGGGGAGAGACGAGAGGCGGGCGGCTCAGCTCGGGAGCAGAGCCCGGGAGCAGAGCGAGGCGAGAGGCGAAAACGCCGGCACCCACCTCCTTTCTCTCCTTCAGGTTGGTCACCATCACGATCGTTGCTGTGTTTTGCTCCCAGATCATCCTCCAGAAGTCATTCACCGTTTCTTCCTTTGGTCCTAAGGGCGAGGTGAACAGATGTGTCGTGGTTAGGGAGAGGAATCAGCCCCACGAGCGCTGCTGGGACCAAAACCCGCGGCGGCGTGAAGCCGTGGGTGAAGCGAGATGGTTTTTGCCGGTAGATGTCAGCACAGGATGCGTCCCCGGGTGGCTTGGCTAACCCAAACAACAATCAGATCACACACACAATAGCAGGGCTTTTTTTATAAGGGACTGGATATTTTTTATGATCAGGAATTCCATTTTTAGCCCCAGAAGGGGAAATCAGACAAACGGAGCGTGGAAACAACTTGCCCAAGGTCACACGGGGAAAGCGTGGCCGTCACAAATAGCACGCCCGAGTCCTGCCCCCGAGCCTTGTGCTTTAACCACGGGATCCTATTTCAATATGGCACGGGAATAGCTGCCCGCTGCCTGCCAGCCGAGGAGCTGACTCAGCCTCCACATCCCCTGCCAAGCCCGAGGCTAAGGGCGAGCCAGGAGAAAAAGAGAGCCGAAGCTTTGCCCCGGCTGGGTGCCGCCGACCAGACCCACAGGAGAGCTGCTGTGAGGCTCTGCCAGGAGGCACCTGAGCTTGGGAGGAGCTGTGGCGCTTGTAGCCCATGGTCCTGCCTCCCCTGCGAAGAACACAGCTGAATTTCCCTCCGAGGACACGAGCCCACTTTCTTCTCTGCTAAGGTTTAACAAGGAGCAGAAATGAAGAGACCTCTCGGCGCTCCCTCCATCATAAATGGTTTCTCAGCTTTATTAAGGGGCGTTTAATTGAGTGGCTAACTAGCAATGTTTTGGGAGATCCCAGCCACTTGTAGCCCTAGCTCAGGGTGGGAGGACAAGGCTCTGGGGCTTGGAGCATGGGGAATGAACCTGTTGACACCCTCCGGCACCTGGTATTTCACAGGCAGGGCTCTCTTCCTTCCCCAACGCCCGCAGAAACACAATCCTTTTGGGGACAAACTGGGCCAGCCCAGCCTCCTGCTCTCACGCTGAGCAGGGTCCACCACGAGGCCCTGCCCTGCAGTTACCCGCACAGCTTCACAGGGCAGAAGGACCCAGCCCAAATCCCTCGAGGCACAGCTAGCAGAATAGCCAGGTGTTTACCTTGTGCAGCAATGAACTTGTTTTTCTCTTGGTACCCCTACGGAGACAAGGGGAAAAAGGGAAGATGAAAGACCAAGGCAAGAAACAGGACATCACATTAATAACAAGCGGGATTTTGCATTCACATGAGCACTATGAAGTGAAGTTTTTATTCTCCCCCTCCCCAAAATCATCAATTCACTACCAAAAGGCACAAGTCCTGCTGCCCCCTAGGAGCCGAGTAGGGCAAAATTATTTCCAAATATATTTTAGCCGGACTGCCTGATGTCTTTTTCATGTCCAGCCCTGCAAGCTGGGAAGCACCTGTGATTAATCGGCCCCAGGAGTCATCAGCTGTTAATCAGAAATCCTCTGCTCATTGGGAACGGCTCCCAGATCCCTCCCAAACCACCCGGCTTGGGCTTTGCAGCGCCCCGAGGAGCTTTTCATTATTTCAGAAGCGGGAGAAAAGCGAGGTGTGAAGAGATGGGACTGAGCAACGGCAGAGCTACAGGTGGAATTTACGAGGCCCAGCTCCCTGCCTCGTGCTCCCATCGCTGGAGCACGTTCATCTCAGTCCTTAAGGGTCCTCTTCCAGACAAAAGCCGCACCCCATAAAAGCCACACACGTGGCTGGGCCGTGCTTTTGGGGGAAAGCAGCTGCTTTTTCCCCTTTTGGGGGGAAAACAAGCACTTACATTAATGAAGGAGGCATTAATGTAGTCAGAGTCAGGAACCCCTTCGACGGGAGTCAGGTGAACCCTGGAATGATCATCTGGGGAAAAATGAGGATTCAGCATTAAAAACAAAAGCCCCATGGGGCTGAAAAAAAAGGAAGACGGTTTTTGGAGCGGAGCCTGGGCTTGGTGGGTCCCCAGCCTGGCTTCGCTGCACACATAAATGACTTTATGCCCCCAAATCCTTCTGTGAACAAGCTTGGGGAGGTGCTGGACCTTACCCAAGGATGTGTGGTGTGTGTCTAAAGCCACGGCAGCTGCAGCAGCCCCTCCGGGAGGCAAGACCACCCCGGCAGTGTCCTCCCTCACCTGCACCCCCAGCCCCACCGGCCGCTCTGATACCTACAGGGCAAAATATTCACGTATCGGTTCTTCTCCTTGTTCTCCTCCTTGGAAGCAGCTTCACACGTGGCCTGAATGGGACACGCTGGGAGAGCCTGCAACGGCACAAAATGGGGTTTGGGTGATACTGTCCCGCACCAGGGGACTCGTGGCACTGCTAAACATGAAGCAAGCAGTGTTCTGGCACAGGGGAGGCATGCCACGTCTGAGCATCCCATCTGAGGGGCAAAAAGGAGGGGCAAATATTAACTTTTGCCCTTTGCTGGCCTTCAGGAGGTAGGTGAGTAGCAGCTTCTGTCCAGGGAAAGAAACTCAGAGCACAGAGTGGCTCCCCCTTGCTTACACATGCTGATAGACGGGCTCCCTGCGGGACGTACAGCTCTCCGGGCAGCACCATCACTCCTGGGTGCTCAGCTCTCCAAAATCCATGGGTAAGCCACACCAACAGCCCGTCACAACGCTGCTAAGCCTGTTAAGGCGTGGGATTTCCCTCTACGCCTGCCCCTCTGGATGAGTCCCCGCAGCCCACGTCCCTCACCTTCACCCCTGCAGTGCTCTTTGCCCCCACCCAGCTCAAGGTGATCATTCAGACAGCCTGGGCTGTACCAGAGAGAACAAATCCCTTCCCTGAGGCGCTGTCTGCAGTCTCCAGACCCACAAACACGAGGTGGCAGTAAAGCCTCCAACACCAAACCCACCAGCACAGGGTTTCGGGAGCTCGTTTCTGCGCAGGGAGGCTCCTGCTGAGATTTCCTCCATTAACAGCGAGGCCAAACGTGACCCGACTGAAGCCCCTGCTTCAAAACCCCACAGCCTGAGTACCCGCAGGGGTAGGAGGGAGCTGCCCTGCACCATCCTGTCCCCACCAGGAAGCTTTCTGTGCAATCCAGTACTTACAACCCGGGCGATCCCCCTCCCTGGTTATTCAGCAAGAATTTAGTTTCAGCGAATGGCAGCCCCCTCTGTCATGAGGGGTACTGAGCTGCGTGACAGCTGGGGAAAGTCGAGCGTGGTTTTTATCTTGTCACAGCCCTAATACCAACGTAACACACCTTGGGCCTAAGGTTTTATGAATTTGCAGACCACACCTGCAGCACAATCAGGCCAGCAGTGGGTTTTCTTTCATTAATGAGGCCAGTGGGGAATCCAGCTAGTCCAGCAGCCCTGGTGTAACACTCCAGACAGTTATTAACTTTGTCCCCTACCTCATCACGTCTCTCAGAACTGCCTGTTACTGCCTGGCCGAGATGAAACTGTACGAGGTTCATCATCTCAAGTGGCTGTTGAGTTCAGCAATACCAGCGAGAGGCTTTAGACATCTCAGAGGAGATGATCAGAGCACGATACCTGACTTATTGCCAAAATCAATCAGTGCTGAAGGCCAGCTGTTGTTCTCTAAATCGCCATCGTTCAGTTTAAGGGTTAACAGCTTACTCGAACAGACTAGGTCGTTTCCATTCCTCTGTCAGAGCTCTTGTTTTGTCTGTTTGGGGATTTGAGACAACACCATGGCACAACTTTAGAAGCAGTTCATGTTGGTGGTGTTTGCGTCACAGCCATGAGGATCGGGAGGAGGGAAGGCAGCACTGGGGAGGAAACCAGTGGGCTGGGACGCTCCTCCAGAGCTCCTCCACCTCAAGACATTCATGACACGTCCTGGACCCAGAAAACCGTAACCCAAAGGGCAGCCTGCTAGCAAAGCTCTCTGCATTTTGCAGTGAATGTGAGAGGTAGCCCTGCTTGTTATTTATCATCTCAATTATCCCCTTTGCTTGTGTGGCATCCCCAAGCTGGCATCCCTGCACACGGCTGCAGGTGGGAGAAGAGCCTCGCAGGTGTGGGCAAGGAGAGGGAAAGCCTTCAGCATACCTGCAAATCCCCACCACTCCTCAGTAACCTACTTTAAACACAAGATGAACCTAGACAATGGGATGGAAGGTGCCAAGAAAAGCCTACAGAATGAGAGCAGGTGGGTGGGCAGACAGGCACACTCAGGCAAAGAGAGAGAGAGATCCTACAAACCAGTTACGAGGGTAAAAACCTCTGTGTGTGTTTTGCAATAAACATGTAAAAGTCTCCGGGTAGCTTCCACTTTGATGTACCAGCTGTTTTGTCTCCGCTGTTCTGCAAAATGAGACTGGGATTTTTCTGCTGTGTGTCATACACGCTACACTGTTAGCAGCCTGCCCAAGCTGCGGGATTTAAGGGAAGGAAGACGGAGATTTGAATTCTCTCTCCATCACGCTCTTCATCTCATCAGCTGTGAAACTGCTCTGTGGCCGCAGATAATCACTGCCCCCCTTGCAATAACCACCCATCGCTTTGCAGAGAAACAGAGAAGCCTTTTGCACCCGTCTGAAAGATCACCACCACCCCGTAATGGCTTGGTTGTGTCCACTGGAAAAATACACTGCGATGGAGTAAACAAACCCCTTTATTCATCTGTCCCGCTCCCATCCATCCCTCGTGCTGCGGGAGAGAGGGAGAGGCAAAGGCACTCACGTTGAACTCTTCTCGGAAGAGCTTGTTGTCGTCTGCCATCCGGCGGTTAATCTCCTCTTCCAGCTTGTCGACGGGCAGAGGCGGGTATTTCCTGTTGGTGCTGGGGGACCTGGCGAGCAGCGGCATACTCTGAGGCTCTGCAACGACACCCAGGCATCAGAGGTGTCCCCCAGCTGCTCCTCCGTGCCCGGCACCCATCCTCACCCAGGTGGGCAGAGGGGGGACCCCCCCACCCTGGGCTGTCCACGTTTGGGGCCACCTTGCTGTCCCTGCTCCTGGATTTCGCTCTGGGGGCCTTTGAGCTCCATTCCAACCCCAACCATCCTATGCCTTTTTGAAGACTACCTCATTTGAAGTCATCCCTTACCCTCATTAACCCCGAAAGTTTGGCAGGATGACCGTGACGTAACTCCCAGGTGAGCACAGTGAGGGCTGCTCTCGCGTGTGGTTTTACCGCGCAATGCAAGCGAAGCCAAGAAAGGCCACATGAGGGTTATATCAACACGGCTGACGGTTTATGAAGTTCACACCTTAGCTTACAGCAATATAAAACTCAAGGGGGGAAGGTCTTAGCTGCCAACATGAAAAATATGTGCTGATTTTCAGTTAGCGCTCACTCGTAAGGCATCTGGTTCATATGGGGGGAGCTCAAATAAAGGATGGGAACTGAGTTGGAGAGGTGGAGGATCCTCTTCAACTCTTACCGACATCACTCACGTTCCAGCAGGTTGCCACAAGACTTTTTAATTGCATTTGTAATTTTTGTGCCTCTTTCAGAAGTTTGAGAAGTTTTTTATAACAAAAAGCCAATGCATTCCCTGCTTTCTCTCTGAAATGTTAACTTGGTGCCTACAGTCAAGACCTCCACGAGAGTTTGAATCAGCTGTCACCCTCATTTAAAAGGGGAGAAGGGTGTTGAATTATTTCACAAAGGTGTGTTTTTTCAAAAAAAAAAGGTGCTTATTTGAGTCGAACAGATATTGTGGATATTCGAGAGGAATTGTTTTGGAAGTGATCACATTACTAAACACTTGAGGGAAAACATTTGTCACTGGAATTGAAGTAGGGAAGAGAATTCTCATTTTATAAAAGTGTGTCAGAATCATGGAAAACAGAAAGTTCCGAACAAGAAAGAAAGGAAAACACAGATTCAAAAAATATCTTCCTGCAAAAACATTAGGGGAACAAAGCCAGGGCACCCAGCCCTCTGGCCGCAGCGGGCCCTGCCTGCTGAAGTTGCACTGGGCTCAGACTGCTACAGTGCCAAACACATGGGCTTCCTGGACTTCTACAGGGCTCTGTTTTACAAATAAATAAACCAAAAAAAAAGCAAATAAAACAATCCATTTGTATTTTGAAGTAGGAATTGACCTGCTTTGTAAGCCTCTGCCCCCTGTCCCCCAGTTGTGGCAACACGAGCCTCACCTGCATCGTCTGTCCGGCCGTTGGGCAAGCGGAAGGAGTTGGAGTGACTCCCTGCCTGCTTGTACTTCTTGAACCTAAGGCAAAAAAGGGAGTTGAGAAAATCACGAGTCAGCCACCAAGAGGCCGGGTTACAGTCTGGATGAGTGGTGCCCACCCACAGCTCTAAGCCTCGTGGTGTGCCTTCGCAGCTGAGGAGCAGCCGAGCCCTTTGCCTACCCCAGGCGCTTCTTTTCCCTCTCTCCAAACCTATTTCCCAAATCACAACCTGAGAGTGGTCCTGGCTCCTTTCTTGGATGACCCCACCTGTATCAGATTTGGGGAGAACTGGGGCACTTTGGGAAATTTCCAGGGTTTGTGCCTGGAAACCTGCTTCTGCTAAAATGGGCCTGCGAGACCTCCCAGCGGCCTTCCAGTACCTAAAGGGGGCTGCAGGAAAGCTGGGGAGGGACGTTTTGTCAGGGGGTGCAGTGATAGGACAACGAGTAACAGCTTTAAACTGAAAAAGGGCAGATTTCGGTTAGACATTAGGGAGAAATTTGTCACTGTGAGGGCGCTGAGGCCCTGCCCAGGCCGCCCCGAGGAGCTGTGGCTGCCCCATCCCTGGCAGTGCCCAAGGCCAGGCTGGATGGGGCTGGGGGCAGCTTGGGCTGGGGGCAGGGGGTCCTGCTCATGGCAGGGGCTGGAAATAGATGGGGTTTAGGGCCCCTTCCAACCCAAACAGTTCTGTGGCTCTGTGGCTCTGTGACTGTGGAGGCTGAACCCAGCTGGCTTGCAGTGATGCTGCATTTCCCTTCCTCACGTCTTTATGAATTCGCAGTTGGATCCAAGAGGCGAACAAGCAAACAGCGCTAAGGGGACCTGTAAAACCCTGCCCACGGACACAGCTTCTAGCCAACTGCGATCAGAAAGGCTGCAGGCACAAGGTGCAGGCCAGGAGGACGGCCTTTAAGGATGGTTTTTACAGAGGGCACCCCAAGGAGTTCCTGCGCTGCAGGCTGATTCAGCAAAGCCCGTAAAACATAAGTTAATCCATCCTTATTCAGCAAAGCGCTTCTCCGTGTGCTTTTAACTTGAAGCATATGCTCGCACTCCGTTTGCCTGAAGTTAAGTGTTTTGCTGAATCACCGGGCGGGCGCAGGGGGAACGAGGCGAACAGAAACCTTTTCTTCCAGGCCTGGAGCCGGCTCCGGTACCAGGTGGGGAGGACACAAAATTTTGGTGCTGCCGATCTCCCGAGGCAAAACTTTCCTCAGGTTCACTGCTGCGAGAGCAGGCCCTGAGCCAAGAGACGAAGGGAATTTTTCTACCACTAAGGAAATTGCTTTTTTTTTTTTTTTTTTTTAATTATTTAATCACCAGAACGTCGAGTAAATTAAAATGTTTACTGCAGGTGAATAAACACTCTCTTCTAGCTGAACAGACGTGCACTCAGAAGCTGGGTTCATTAAGGGTATGGCTTTGAGCAGCCCAAATGCTTGGATTTTTTTTCTAAATGGATATAAAAAGGCTTTGTTAGGCTCCAGCTCCAGCTGCAACATCACCCGGTGCTCCTGACAAGCTCCAGCGCCCACCACCATGCAGTGGAAGAGCTGCTTCCACGATGTACATGGCACAGCGTGGCTTCCACGGACGGTGGATCATGTTTGATATCAAGATGGGAATGAAGGAATAATGCACCTTCACACACAAAGGCCCTTCTGGCTCAAGAGATGTGTTCAGCTTCCCCAGGTTACTCAAACCATCGCCCTGAGCCTTGCAAGGAAAGTTACCTGCTCTGGAACTGCACAAACAGGACTTTAGTTTAGCCTGTCCTAAATATCACATTTTCACTAACTGAACAGGCATTACCCCACGTAAGGAATAGCTTTACAGTGAAAGGAATAAGCAGCATTTACGGAATAACCCCTAACATAATTTTCATTATCCTTACAGATGTCTAACACTGGCTGTGTCGGTTTTGCATAGCTTAGGAAACCGAACAAAAGGCTCACACGATAGCAAGCAGCCCGTTGTTTGCTTATTCCTGTTCATTCAGTAATTCATTTCTGTCAACTAAGAGAAGCCAGCATTAAAGCATTTCTTACCTTAACATGTACAGCACAATAATAATAAATACTATGACTAGGAGGGAAGACAGGGCCACCATCACAGCAATAATTGGAGTCTCATCTGCAACAGGAAAAGAAAGGTGCAGTTAACCAGCGGCTATCTGAAAACATCCAGAGCCACAATTGAACAGGGCAGAGCTCTACAATTTCTGCTTTCAAACATCACAGTTACTCATTTGGGTTGCATTTGTCAAGGTTGGCAGCGAAGACAGGTTCATGACCCGATATTCAAGGAGTACTGATACATCGGGGTGAGATGAAAACCTGCCAACACCGCTCACAGCACCTCAATTTTCTCTAAGAGCTGGAAACTGTGACCTTGGAGATGAAAACTGCTGTTGAGAAAGCTGCAAGAGCGGAGACGTGGCCCACACGAGGGGTTCCTTCTGCACTATTTGAAGTGCCTGTAGTGGTCCATCGGCTGCAGGGCTGAAGTTTTTGCTCTGCTGCCTGCAGACCCGTAGCATCTTCTGCCTGTGTTGTGAAGATCCGTGTGTGAAGTTTCTAAATATGCCCATGAGCTCTGGAAAAATGGTAAGGATCCTTTTAATAAAAATAGGTGAAAACTGTGACCTTTTAAATCCATACAGACTTCATTGCTCGCTCCTCGCAGACTCTTCTCAAGGGCACGCACCGCACAGTTCCCTTGCAAACACACTTGGGCTGGCAAGGATGAGATGTTCCCATCCTCCGGGACCCACCAGGGATCGGTAACAACAAGCTGTTTGTTACCTGCCCCGGAGGTCAGAGAAACACCGGTCGGAGCAAGCAAGTTACCCAGATACAGCTGGAAGACAGGCAACGCTATCCAGAGAGGAAAATGGCCCTAAAGGGCATATTCCAGATAAATCGCAGCGAGGCCAGCAGGGGGGATTTTCATTTTCCAGCATCTCGGTCAATCTGCACGGGCCACCGGGCTGTGTCTCCATGCCTCGGCCCCCGGGGCTCCCGTTTCCACCTTCTGAGCATCCTCGGTGCTGCTGGGCCAGCGCTCCTGCTCTGCCTCTCCGCGATTGCAGGCAGCACATCTTCCCAGCAGGATTTAATCCTCTGACTACAGAGCTACCAAGGCACACCCTGGTTATTTCTGCATTTTCCCCTTTCTGCAGCCATGAGGCCTCGGAATGTTATTCTGAACAACAGATGCGTGATTTTGGGGTAAGGATTTGTAGGCGATGACCTAGCGTTGCAAACAGAGTTAAAAAAAAAAACAAAACAAAACTCCCCCGGTCTTGCAATTCTTAGTTCTTCCATCTACAGCCCTCAGGTCCCTGTGTCTGCATCTCCCTCAGCCCAGCAGCAAACAGGGAACTGATCGGGACACATTTCCGTCTCCTGCATGCTCTGCACTGCTCCAGCCCTCACCTCTCCCCTACCGCAGCCCACATTCAGTTGGACTTGATGAGCTGGGAGGTCTTTTCCAACCTAAATGATTCACTGATGTTTCTACGATACCTTTGAACACAGATCGCCATCCTCACTGGTGGGGAAGGTCCCGCAGAAGAGCACCACAAGATCTGAACCCTGTCCCTACCCGCCTGGAAGCTCTGCTGAAGCAGAAGCCAGCTTCTAAGCAGGGACCAGAGGGGGGAATTTATCGAGCCCGCTTGCTTTAAAACCCTTCTCGGTGCCTGCCAGGCTTCCCAGACAAACCATTGCTTGGATGGGGGCAGGAACACGTTGGGAGCATCCCATCCTCCAGGACACGAGGTGTGCAGACATAGCTCCCGGTGCTGTCCCCGGCATCGCTCCAGCCGCCGCGGCGCCTGCTGGCAGCCGCCGTGATTTACGGGCAGGGGTTTCGGCATCTGACAGCAGGATGCCGGGGGGGTTTGCAGCGTTTTCTTTCGCCACATCTGGCTCGAGGAGTTAGAGCTTCTCCGCCGCAGCCGCTTACCAGCGCCTCGCTGCCCGGCCCCGGCAGGAAATGAGCCCGAGGGCCCCAGCAGCTTCCTCCTCCCCAGGAGATGCGGTGAGCGGTGCCAACGCTCCTGCAGCTCCTGCTCCGCTCGCTCCTCGCTCACAGCTCAGCCCTGGGGAGTTACAGCTGGGGTGGCATCACCTGCACAATAACAAGGGCTTCCAGCCTTTGCTTCCAGGGACTTGAAATGCCAAAGCAAACGTGTAGGTCCAGCGTGAAAGGCATCGAGATGCTTAAATCTCATCCTGGCAGGGCCACGTCTCCGATTCGAGGCACACCAGGCTCGTGTCTGCAGGCTGTCATCTCTTTGTCACGCCGTGCAGGATAGTGCTGAGCAGCCCCTCGTGCTCATCGCTGCCACCGGCTGCCCACAAGACTTGAGGAAAACAGTTTGTTGAGGGGCCCAAACCGGGACCACAAGCAGAATCATGAGGTTAAAAGAAACGGAAGCGAAGACGCAGGGTCAGTATTTCTGAAAAGGAACAGCACGTGAGACGCTGGGGAAGAAAACCCCACAAGGCTGGCCCGCGGTCACGAGGGGGAGCAGAAGGAAGCTCCTGGCCCTATCCCCAGGTCCTGAGCAGCATTAACCCCCAGGCTGGTCCTGTCCCCACCACGGCCGGCACAGAATGGTTCATTTGGATCGAAGCATTTGCACCCAAACCCCAGTTCCATCTGAAATTCCAAGGACGGGAACGCGTTACACGGGGGATCCAACCAGGGGATACCCTAATCTACCTTTTTTTCCTCTAAAATCCAACCAAGACGGGAGAAAACTGGAGGTGGAACTAACCCGAGGGCAAATCCACCCACCAGTTTGCATCCTGTTACACGCACACCGTATCCCCCCATCACGTCGCACCGGAGGCACGTCTGAGTTTCATTCTTTGGTGAAGCCCCTGCGTTACCAGCAGCTGGCAGAGATGATTTCTGGGGACAAAAGAGCCAAGGCTGGTGCTTCTGAGAGGCAAAATCTACCTTTATCTCCATAATTCCATCCGCCAGTGGCCGGTGCAAGGCCAGGATTGCTAAAAGGGGATGGGGAAGGACTTGCAGACGCTGCCAGAGTTGGGTGTTGCTGGGAAAGGCAACGGCAAAGCACTGATTTCCATCCGACTTCAGGAAAAATCCCATTGTGAGCCCAGATGAGAAGCCTGGGATGAGCAGAGCCAGCCAAAACCCCGCAAGGTGCTTCCACAGTGCTCTGCACTGAAGCTGCAGCCTCATTTTTTGCTCTATTTACTCTAAATACTCCTTCGACTTGAAGGAAAACTCCAGCACAAGCTCTAAGGAATCCATCTCACGGCAGAGCTTCTCCTGAGGTCAGTCCCACAGCCGACACAGCTCCATGGAAGCTGCAAGTTTCCCAGGCCTGTCTGACTTTAAAAGGCTTTAGGGTTTAGTGGCAGCGCAGTGCCAGGGAAGCAGGAAGTGTGATCGCCCAGAAAAACCCTCCAGGACACGGGATTTCCAAAGTACTGACAGCACCGAGCCGAGAAAATCAGTTTGATTGCCACGGGGTGTACAGAGCTGAAACAGCACCCGCAAATCCTGCCTCCTGTGCTGCTAAAGCCATGAGAAATTGGAAATATTCTGCTGGGAACGCCGGTTCTCGGGACAAGTGATGGAGAAACGGATGTAAGTGCCGTCACCTTACCAGAAATGCACTCCTGCTACTCCTTGCCAGCAAAATGAATGGGAGTAGTAATTGTTCACGTCGTTTGCAGAACGGATCCTGCTCAAATAGGGCAGGTCGCAGTCCATGAAGGCAATTCAGAAGCAAAAGAGGAGGAAATTTCTCGAGCAGCTGCTCAGGACTTGGTCACTGCGCAGGAAGCGATGCTGCTGGACTCGGCAGGAGCTCCCCGTATCTCACAGGGTGTGCACAACCCGCTCCCCAACTGCGTATTTTTAAAGACAAGAGCCCAACGCTTGCTGAGACACCAACACGTCAGCAGCTCTTGGAAAGAGCTCGAGATCCGCTTTGCAAAAGCAATTTTGAAAGCGTGTGAGGAGGGCCCTCAGAATGCTTCTGGCAACGTCTTTACACGGGGCTTGAATAAAGAGCAACGAAAGATACGTCTCTCACCTCTTTTGTCGGAGTTACCTGCGGAAAAATAAAACAGAAGTCTCTTAGCAACGAAGGAACAGACGTTTTAATAAGATCAAAGCCTGAAATAGCAACACGTTTAGCAACTGTCATCATCCTCCTGCACGCCTTGCTTTTAAAACGCCAGCTACTAAAGGCACGAGGAAATAAACTTCAGCTTTCGCTTAGTAGTAAGGGAGAAGGAACAGAAAGCACTTCGGCAGCGCTGCTGCTCATAGAGAGGTTGGATGTATAAAGGGTGAGAGAAGCAGGAGCTGCCCGCGCGGCGTGTAATTCCTAGGGCTCTTCCACCCCGATCCGTGCAGGTGAATGGAGAGGGCAGCCCTAAAACTGATGCTGCTCCTTGCCAGATTTCTGGAAATAAAGGGAGAATCGGCCCGCCCGTTTGCTCGGGGGACTGGCCCCAAGTGGGAAGCCACCTCCGGCCTTGCCACGGGCACCGTGTGCCGGCACAGGGCGAGGAGCTCCCCACAAACAGCAGCACAACTCACAGAAACACAGCAAAGACAAAAGAAATATATATATATAAATCCAGCCCGCTGCGGGCAGGCATCGTGTGGCACAACCCCAGCTTTGGCTGTGCTCGAGGCTTTCGCCTGCGTCACTCTCATCGTTTTTTCTCAAATGAGACAAATGAGCGCCAAGAGGGGAAGGGGAGCAGGATGGCCGTGTAGTCAACTCCTGCTCCTGCAGCTCTTTGAAGGTGGGCTGCCCCTACACGCCGCTCCCCAAACTGCCAGGGCAACAAACCTCTCCGAAAAATCCCCATCGCACTAAAGAAGTGCAGCTCCAGCGCAAGGCAAAGCTAACAAGGCAGCACCAGCGGTGCTGAGGTGACGTGAATTCCTTCGGAGCCGCGCGACGCTCGCTGCTCCCGAGTGTGGCACTTTGTGGAGCGTGGCACTGGCATTTTCTGTCCCCTGGACAAGGCTGGGTGGCACGTCCTGGGAGGCACGGTGCTGGAAACCACTTGAATTTGGGCTTTACCCTCCATGCCTGATCAGAATATCAGCTCACCTCCCCACATAAACCCTGCCAGATGGGCCGGCACCATCCTGCTGCCATCATCCTACATCCCCAGCTCGGCTGCTCTGGGATAATTGGGACAAACAAATGTGACAGAAGCAGGACGAGATCCTGGGACTCGTGGCACGCCCGGAGTCTCGGCAAGAAGCTGCTGCTGCTCTCTGCTTTGTCGTTCCCTGTCTGAACTGCAGAGAGCAGAGCAGGATAAATCCGTTTGGACCCAGTGACTTCAGCGAGCGGCGTATTTCGTATTTCCCTACCGAATTTGCCCCAAAGTGCCTTCTCCTTCCTACTTCTCGTCAAAACAAGAGAAGAGGAGAGAAGCAAAGCCAGGAGCGGGGCAGCCTGGAGAAGGAGAGGCGAGGAAGGTGCCTTACCGTTGTGGGAAGCAGAAGAGGTCTCCTGGCTTGGCACCGTGGCGCTGACGTTCCCCTCGGTCGCCTCCGCTTCGGTGCTGGGGGCCGTGGTGCTGGGGGCAGGCGGCGTGGCGCTGGGCAGCAGCGGGGTGTCCGGAGGCACTGGGGTGGGCACCAACATCCCCGGCGTGGAGGCGTTGGAGACGACGGTGGTGGTGTTGGGGGAGATGCTGGGGGCTGTGGTGGTAGCCGGCTCCGACGGCGGGGTGGAAGGAGCCGCCGGAGAGCTGGCGTTGAGGCCGCGGGCGCTCGTCGTCCTGCCGTCCTCGGGAGCGGCCGTAGGAGCTCTGCTGGGGCTCCTGGAGGAGGTGGGCGCTGAGGCGGGGGGCTCTGAAAGCAGGGGAAGCAGAAAGGAGCACCCTGAGACCGCCTTCGGTGGCACTGCGGGGTGTAGGGGTTGGGATGTAAAACACGAGGGGAAACACTGGCAAAAAAATCCCGCGTCCAGGGCAGAGAGAGCTCTGCACGTGGTGGGGACGTGAAGCCTCTACAAGCAGCTCACCCGAGTACCTAATACGATACGGGGAAGGCACAAAGGACAGAGCCCTGTAAGAGAGCCTCAGTGTTTGCTAGGAGAGAAACCTGCAGGTCCCCACCTACCAGCACCTCTCTTTTCTCAGATGCTTTTACTGTAGCTCAGCTAACCGAAGGGCAGGAGAGGTGAGACGCCGAGCACACGAGCCCCGCTTTCCCCCTGAAAATGGACTAGGGGAGGCGACAAGGAGCACGGCTTACCTGTTGTGACATTGCGAGCACCTACGCTGACCAGGCCGCTTCCCAGCAAAAGGACGAAGAACCACAGATCCATGTTGACCTGAAAAATAAAAGCGGAGCACTTACTGAAGCCGTTATCAGCCGTGTCCCAAAGCAGCTCAGAGCGAGGATGCTGCTGTGCGTCCTGTACGGGTAGAGCTGGGGTCCCTGCACGTGGGCGGGATTTCTCTGGATGCCCACACGCCCCCAGCTGGAGGAGAAATCCCACCCTGGTGGACCAGGAAAGGTGGGAGCCCTTTAAACACACGCTCCAAGTTTTTATGTTTTTTTTTTCCCCCCCAAAAAAGCCCCTAAAGCCCAGGTACGGTTGCCTCCTCCTGACCAGACATCAGAGGCTTGGACAAAGGGAAGCAGGAGGTGAGATGCCCAAACCCTGCCCCAAGCGTCCCAAGACCGGGAGCTCAGCGTGGGCTCCACCCGGCACCCACTGGCACCCTCCTCCGTGCTTCGTGCCGCCAGCACGGGTTTTACCCCTGCGATCCAGCCTAAATCCTGCTCCCCTTCAGCTCATCTCGCCTTGTTTGTTCTCGTCGTGTTTATTTGAAGATGCTTCGGTCGAGACCCATCCCAAAATCTGGGCAAAAGGACAAGGCTGAAGTCATGAAGACGCTGGAAACATCAGAAACACGGGGTCCTCCCAGCCCCAGCCGGCCCCGCGGCGTCCTCCCACCGCCACCTCCGCCCTCCTACATTCTCTTCCTCCCCCCGATGACCAACTGGCCGAAGATTTCACGGAGCTCAGGGCTCAGGAGGTCGGACAGACCCCTTTTGGCCACGGGGAAGGGAAGCAGAAGGAGAGGTTAAGAGCTTGCCTTCAGCCCGTTGCGCGGCCGGCCCCGCATCTGCCAGGGCTGGCTCCGAGGGGTCCCAACGATGGGAGCAGCCACCCCTGCGGCAGGTTGAGCCGCGGGTTACGGTGCCTGCCTGGGTCACCTTGAAGCCTTTTGGGCCGCCAGGTGTTGGCCAGAGCAGGGCTGGCCTCGCAAAGCCTCCCCGAGGTCCTGCTGCAGCATGGGATGCGCTAAGGACGGGCACGGCTCCGTGGGGGAGCTGCAGCGGCAGGGTTTGGCTGGCACACGGCACTCGGCGCCTGAGAAATTCGGTGCAAGCTGTTAACGGGACCGTTTGCGTGGAAAGGTCTCCGAGCAGCACATCGCTGCGTTTTCCTGAGCTTTGCCCCGTTTTCAGGATGAAAGAGAGGGATGCAGCCGGGCCATGCACGTCCTGGGTGAGCTCCGGCTTTTTTTAGGGCTTTAGGAAAAGGCTGTGAGCATCGAGAGCAAAAGGATCCCAGGCAGCCCCGAGAGCATCACCAGACCGTGGAACAAAACACCCTGGGAGCTGCTCCTGTTCCCGGCCACCAGCTTCATCCCCTAAAAACGGATCTGGAGGAGCCAGCAAGTGCCAAAAAGCTGCGTCACGCGAGGCTCCATCCCGGGGAGGGGGCGGCTCGCTCCCAGCCCCAGCTCTTTAAAAATCCTCCTTATCCCCAAAGGCAGCACGGATACAGGTGCGCCGCGCCCGGTCCCTACCATAAAAATCCTCCCGGGTTTTACCCCGAAAAGCCGGAGCGACCCGAGGCTCCCTTCCCCCTCGTCTCCCTCCCCGCTGGTTCGGAAGCCGGGGAGGAAATACTTGTCATGTTATCGCCCTCAGCACAGCCCTTGGCTGCCTGCAGCATCCTGTGAGCGCCGCGCAAAAACACCCTGACGTCACGTCTCCGGCTCTGCCAAGGGGCAAGGAGCCGGCTGCAGCCCTCGGCTTCAGCCCGGGGGGGATCTCGGGAACGATCCCAAACACGAAGCTCTCCGCTGGCCGCGCTGCCAGGACCGCGCCGAGGGTGCCCCCGGAGCCGCTGCCCCTCCGCCACGCTCCGAGCTTCGGGGTCGGGGTTGTGGAAAGCTGCAGGTCTCGTGGGGAGGATTGGCGCTGGCGTGTGGGAGGAAATAACTGCTCGAGAAAGTAAAGAGTGGCTTAAAAATGGTACCGGAGTGCTGCCGGGGGCGGGAGGGGGGGATCTGGCCGCAGGAGCACCTCCCCGTTTTGGCTGCCAAGCCCTTTGAGGCAGCTCCCAGCAGAGCAAGGGCAAGGAAAAAAGAGAGGGGGAAGCCGGCTTTGTTTGGTGGCAGCAGGCTGCGAGCACGGCGCAGCCGTCCTGGAAAACAAAACGTGCCGTTCCCTCGCTCCCCATCCCCTCCATCCCTGTGTGCCCGGGGTGTTGAAGCAGCCGGGGGCAGCGTGGTTTCGCGGTGCCCGGCATCGATCCCGACCCTGAGAGGCCGTGGAGAGGAGGGGAGCTGCGGCGAGGTGAGAGCGGAGCCCGCGGGGAACGGGGCTCGTCCCAAACTCCTGCCCCGGATCAGACACGTGGGATGCCCCGAAAGGCCAAGGCAAACCCCTCTGCCGGGGGTTTTGGCCCAGACGAGGCAATTCCAGCAGCTCCTCGTGGGGCAGAGGACCGGGATCACAAGGACCGGGCGTTTCGCCACCGTCGCCGAGAGGAGGAGACGCCGCTTTTAGGGGGGGGGAAAGCGTTTTGCTGCGCTAACCCGCGGTGACTAACCCCCCCCGCGTGTGTCTCCCAAGCTGAACCGAGGGCTTTGATGTGTCACTGAGCATCATTCCCCCACCCCGCCCTCTGCTTTGCCACTCCTCAACAGAAAAGATGAATCACGGCGACCGCTCGCCCTCCCTTAAAACGCACAATTCCCTTCCCCCCCCCCTTTTAAACAAGCAGGCGCCTTCCACTTCCACTTCCACGGTGACGAACGCCCCACGAGGAGGAAGGACGAGCTCGGGGCTCCGCTTTCTGCACCCCCGAGCACCCGCCCAACCTGTCCCCCAAATTCTCACTGTTTACTCGCCACAAGGGAATTCAGAGCCCTCTTTCGAAGAGCTGGTAACGCAGACGGGGCACCATCGGGGTACGTGCGCGGGGAATCAGGGACAGCCACGCGAAACCATCGCGGGTGGGTTAAGAGAACAGGAGCGGGTGTTCCCCAGCCCGAGCTGGGAGGAAGGTTGCTCCCCGAGGTCCCTTCCTACCTCTGCTGCTGCCAGGTGGAAATCCCCGAGGCTCGGCCTCTTCTCCTATCACGCAGGCTGGCTTTTTACTCCCCTTTTTTACACCTTTCATTCGCTCACAAATACCCGCAAGGACCTTGGAGGCCGTAGCTGAGAACAACCTGCGAGCGTTTCGGGAGGGAAAACCTGCAGGGATTTGAGAGCCTCGGAGCCACCGGCGCCGCGTGCTCAAGGCGAGCAGCGTGCCGCCAGCTCGGGGAAAAAGCCCCAGTGACCACTGCAAGAGCCCCTGTGGTGTGTACGAGGCCAGCCTCACCTCCTAGGAGCCGAGAGAGAACAGAAATTTAGCTCCTCAGGGGAAAGGAAGCCTCGAGAGATGCCTCCAAAGGAGCCCGGAGCATCCCAGGGCTGACCAGCACCGCGGCGCTCCGCCGCCCCTCCGAGCGGACGCATCGCTGGGAGCTGCCCCAGCCCCTCGGAGGGACGGGAGCTACAAAGAGAGCCGATTATTTTCCTATTAATAATTTTCCTAATGATCCTCCTAATGAGGCCGGGCTTAATTTGCCCGCTGCTGGCACCCTGCTGGCTGAGGATGGACCGGGGGGGCTGGCGCACCGCTGAGCCAGGACAAACCGGGACGGGTCCGTGCCCAGCGGGTTTGCAGCACCTCCACGTTCCTCCCGGGCAGCGCGGGGTTGGGAAAACGCGGCGGGGAGAGCCCCGCAGGGGATGCACGGCGGGGGTTAGCTGGTGGGAAGGTGTGGAGGGGACAACGGGTGGCAGCTTTGTGGAGCCGGAGCACCGGAGGAATGAGCAGCCGGAGGGCTTGCCCGAAGGACCCAGCGGTGATCAGAGCGGTGCAAAGCCAAAATAAAAGGTGAAACGTGAATGAAAATGGGAGCGGTGAGCTGAGCAGGAGGGAGCCGCCCGGTTCCCAGGGTTCCAGCCTTTGTTCCAGGCTGCACATCGCCCCGCAGGGCAGGACACGGGCGTCCCCGAAAAGCAGAGAGCCAACGCCCAGGGGACGGGAGTGGGGCTGGGCAATCCCAGCTTCATCACCCCCCAAAAATTAAAGATTAAAAAAAGAGAAGTCAGGGGGTAGAGGAAGTACATCTATTTTTTGTCAAGAGCATCTTTTAGGGTTTCCCCTTCTTTGTTCCAGGCACCACTTGTAGCACACGGAGCGGGAGCGCTCGGCCCGGCGGCTCCTGTTCAGGACCAGTGGCTTTGGGACGAAGCCCGGCCCTTATTTAGCCCAGCGCCATCCCTACCCAACACGGTGCGGCCTGGAGAGCGAGCAAACGGCCCGTGGGCAGGGGAAACGAGGGCGAGAAGAGGGAGCCAAAAGAAAAGAAACCAAGCCAAAATAAAATAAGCCAAGGCACGCTTCGGGCGCAGCCCGTTCTGCGGGGTCGAGAGGGGGCATCCCAGCTGCGGGATACGCTCCCGGTGACCCAGCCCCGGAGCATCCCCCTTGAAACAAAGGTGTGGGAGGGGATCGTTGCCTTGAAATCCCGTTAGGGAGCCTGAGCCCTGATTCAAAAGGCACGCGCTCGGTCATGCAGCTCCGGCCGATGGTGCTTACCCTGTCCCGGGACAGCGGCGCAGGGAGCGGGGAGCAGCCCCCGGCTAAGAAAAGTGCGGAGGCAAGGTGCAAAAGAGGGATTTTACCTGCGGGGACGCGGCACCGCGGAGCGGTTCGGCCCTGTTGCCACAGTAACCCTCCTGGTGCAGCCGAGATCGCTGATTATGAAACCAGAAAAATCGGAGGCTGCTAATTAGGGTGCGCCCCGGCGCCCAGCTGGCTCCGCGCGAGCCCCGCGCCGCCACCGAGCGCCGGGAGTTGGTCGGCACCGGGGGGGGGGGGGGGGCCCCCCTCCAGTAAAAACGGTTTTGGGGGGGTTTTTCGCCTTTTGCCCCCCCCCCCCCCCCCCCCCCCCCCCCGGGCAAATTCAGCTCGTTTGCTCGCCGTGTAAATGGACGAGACTCAGCGCGGCAGCCTTTAGGTGCACGTGCGTCCAGCTCGCCCTACGAGCGAGCAGAGCAAAACCCAGGACAAATGGCTCGACGGGGGTTCCCAGAGCTGCATAACCAGAGAGATGCTGCTTTACCACGTCGGCCCACCCGAACGCCGGGGGTTTTGGTGCCGCACAGCTGAAATTTGCCGTGCCCTGAGGCTGCCGAGCCCCCTGCTCCGACCCAGCCGTGCCGCAGCGGCTCCGGGCTGGAGCTCTGTGCCTCCCCCCGGCACTGACACGGGGGATTTGAGAGGGGTCCCGACGCTCGCTCCGACACCTTTCTCCCACAGACCAGGGTGGGAGCGGGATGGGATGGGTGGGAGCGGGATGCGATGGACCCACGGTGACCTGGGCACGTCAAGGCATTACGGGGCCAGCAGGGGGTTGTGGGGAGATTTTGGTCTTGCTAAAATAAGGTCTGAAAAGGCTGGAAAGGGGTTCATAAAAACTATATACATAGGAGCTACATCTGTAAAACCAGATCCATCTCCTAATGTTTCCTCTCATCAGCCCTTGCTCCCCAAACCCACCAAACCCTCATTTTGCCCCCCCGTGGCTCGATTTCCACGCCAGTCTTTTCCTTCCCATCCTTCACGCCCCAGCTGGGCGTCCTCGAGGAGGACAAAGCGCTGCTCGGAGCCCCGCCAGGACGCTGGGCATCTCAAATGGCTCTGACAGAGCCGTGCCCTTCGACAAGGCAGCCGAGAGGGGCTGGGAACGAGCGGGGCCGATGTCAGGAGGCAGCGCTGGAAGAAAGCCTCGGCGCATCGCCACGCGGCGGGCGTGCAGGGCGAGCCCTCCTCTCGCCGAAGATGCTCGGCAGTAACAGCAGCTTATTTCGCCCGCCAGCCTGAGCGATGCTCAGATCAGGCCGGAGAATGAGAAGAAAAGGGGATTTTCAAGTTTTCAGCCAACCCATCGGATGCAGAACGGGGCACGGCGGCTCGGCGGTGCACCAGCAGCGAAGCAAAACCTAACGCTCGCCGGTCCTGGAAGAAAAACGCACTGTTCTGTCCTTGGAGCGGCTGCGATGATTCCCTTTGGGCCCTGCCGCGTGATTCGCAACTCATTCTGCATTTTAATCTCGCCACCAGAAGGCTGGAGGTGAGCGCGGTACCGGCAGCGAGGGCGTCCACCGTCAGCCTTCAACACGCTCGGGGCACGGGGGAGGACCCGCAGGGAACAGGCACGGCCTTACAGAAACGCCCCAAAAGAGAAGAAAAACAGCCTGGGCGAGCCGGAGCTCTGGGGTTCATCCCGAGGACACCCCGGGGAGGCCACCGGGACCAGCCCAGCCTCCTCCCCTCTAGATGGAGCTCCAGGAGAAGCCTGAGGTCCCTTCCCAAAGCCACGGCGGACGCATCCTGTCGTCCCCAAAGAGCTCCCCGCCGACAGCTCGCTGCTCAGAGAACCCGTCAGACCCGAGGACAAATCCTTTCAGTGATGCCCAAATCAATGCTATGGCAGCTCCCTGCACCAGGCACCGAGGACAAACCCGTGGGACCCCGTCCTTCGACAAAAATCTGAACTATTCCCCTTGTAAACACACGAAATCAGTGGGATTTCGGGACATACGTGCTCTGCGAGGGCTGCAGCCCATTAACTTATCAAAGAGAAACCGTGAGCAGGCAAAGCTCGCTTGCAGATTTTGGAGGAGCTCACCCCAACGATGCCAAATTTGCCTCATTTCAGACCTCTCTGGGACGACGGAGAACGGCACGCAGCTTATTTTGATTCCGACACAACAGCACCGTTTGGGACAGCACCAGAGACGTCCCCATCTCTGCATGTCCCCAGCCTTGTGAAAAGGCTCTGAAAAGCGGCGATCCCACAAAAGCGCCCGTCCCCAGCACCCCCCCCGGGCTGGCAGCACAATGCACAGAAGGCTCTTCAGTCTGGCCCCTAAATACGAGGCTCCCTTAGCCAGGCGAGAGATGGTACAGGAGCTGGCGGGCAGGGCAGCACAGGCCAGGCTCTGTCGCCGCTTGTTGCTGCGCCAACACAAGGCAAACCCTGTTGCCGGAGCCCGACCTCGTATTTTTCTCTGCGGTGGCCAAGCTGAATACATTCATCTCGTTTTGCTCGCGTGAAACCCACCCCGCCGACGAGCGGGGGCAAACCTGGCTCAAATTGCCCTCCTCTTCCTCGTAGTCTGAACCAAATGTGGGCAGATGAAGGACGCTGAGCGCGCGGGTTTGGTTTTCCGGCTGGGAGGCTCCACCAGAAGCTCTACGGGTGCCGTGCGATGTCCGAGTGCAATGCAGTTTTAAAACACAATTTCTCCAGATGCTGAGGAGGGACCCAGCCCAAACCACGCAGGGGCACGACGCGGAGCCTGCCCCCAGAGCTAGGAGCTCCTAGAGCACGGCCCTCTCCTCACTATTTGTCCTCTCCTTGTGTCGGACCAAACATCTGCGCTTTTAAGCCTGGGGTTTTCGGATCGGATCTACGTGTTTGGAGGGGAAAAAAACCACGATCTGGTTGTGAGGCAGTGCCACTGAACACAGGCACCATCATTTCTTCCTCCCCATGCCCTGTACTAAGTATAACCTCTCCTCTTCTCTTTCTACAGGCAAAGCGGTTCAACAGCTTCTGGAAAAGCAGAGAAAAAAAGAAGACGAAGAAGAAGAAGAAAACAAAGACGAAGAAGAAGATGAAGAAGTAGACAAAGACAAAGACGAAGGAGAAGACAAAGAAGAAGAAGAAGAAGATGAAGAAGAAGACAAAAAGACAAAGAAGACGAAGATGAAGACAAGAAGACAAAGATGAAGAAGATGAATGAAGAAGCTGTAGACGAAGAAGAAGAAGAAGAAAAAGAAAAAGAAGACGGAAAATAAGAAGGCAAGGAAGAAGAAGACAAAGAAGAAGACGAAGACGAAAAAGAAAATGAAGACAAAACAGAATACGAAGACGAAAAAGAAGATGAAAGAAAAAAGAAAAAAAAAAAGAAAAAGGAAAAGAAAAAGGGAAAAAAAGGAACGTGTCAAGCAAATAGCAGGGCAGTGCCGGGAACCTTCACAGGGAGGGCGGTGAAGCGCGGTGTTAGCTCACCAAGCAGCCGGGAAGAGGCAGCCGCAGTGCCTGTGCTTTGATGGGAAAACCCCAGCCCCGGCTGGGCAGATGTAATTGAAGATGTTGTGCCTGTGCGACAGGGAGCAGAAGCTGAAGGCCTGTAATAGAACCGGCATAACTTTACTTAAGGTATCCCGGGAGGAGCGGGGCCGAGCAGGACAACATTTCTGCATGTGATTGACTCCGCCAGATTAGAGGGTTGCTGTTCCCCCGGCAGGTCCAGCTCCTTGCGGGCGCGAGGCTGAAGCAGCTGGGCTGCAGAGGAGGAGGAGGAGGAGAGGATCACGGTGAGATCCCAACCCCGACACCGTGTCCAGGACACCCCGCGATGCCTTCGGCACACGGCAGCCGTGCTCCTCATCCCCAGACCTCCGTATGCAGCGGCTGTAACGTGAAAACGAGAGGAGGCCGGCCAACAAACCCATGTGCTGACCCCTTCCTCTCCCGCACTGTCCAAATGTACGGGGTTATTCAGCACCCTCCCAGCCTGCTGCCGAGCAGGCTTTCCCCCCGCTGACACTCATCCCCACCTCCACCCCGAAGATAAACTATTTATTCTGTGGCAGCCAGCTCTAGACTACCCACCGCAGAGATCCGGGGGTGCATTTCAGGCCTGATCCCCAAACAGGGGTGCCAAATATCCCAGCAGCAGGGGGATCTCGTGGGCTTCAGCATCTTTGTTCCCTCTTCTCGTCCAGTTTCTGTGGGCGACCTGCTTCAGCAGGGCTTGGACCAGACGGACCCAAAGGTCCTCAGCCAATGCGTGAGTCTGTGAACTTGCACCACCAAACCTTCGTGTTGCCTTGCTCGAGTCTCCAAGACGACTCTCGGTGGCTCCACGAAGCAGAAGTTGGCTGTAGGGCCGGTGGGGGGCTCCGGCACCACTTCCACCTACTTTGGGTCTTCCCACTGACGGTTGGTGCTTGGATCCTAAGCAGAGATGAGTCCAATCCACCTCACTCCATAAATATCACCCTCAGGTACGGAAACATCAACCGACTTGGCAAGAGGTCCCCACGGCTGTCCCTACACAGTAGGAGCATCCTCCAAGAGCGATGCCCGCTGCTCAGGACCAGCCCTGCCTGCAGCACCCCACGGCCCAGCACCGTGCCCGCCTTGTCTCTGGGTCCCACAAAGTTCTCCCAGCCTTGTCTTCCATTTCAAAAGGCCTGAAATGGTAAAAGAGCCTTGATGCAGGGCACAAAACCTGGGCTTCTGATACCTTAGCACATGGGTGATCTCGAGGCGGTGGCCGTTCAGCCTCTTGCCACCCATTTTACGGAGGAAACCGGCGCGAGGATCAGAGGCGGCTCCGGGCGGGAGCGGGGAGGGGTCTGAATTTGTAGGTATGGGGTTTTAGAGGGTTGAGGGGCCAGCTCTGAATTCCCTCCTGGCTCAAGCAGAGTTTCCAGATGCTTTGTGCCAAACGCTTTGGCCGTGTAACCTGAGCATCATCAGCGCAGAAGAGCCCAAGAAGCAGAGGAAGGAGGGGAAAAAAAAGATGTAAATTGGGCTTAATGAAAGCACCGAGTGACAAAATAAAAGGATGAGCTCCTCCTCCTGCCTCTGCTTAGTGTCACTGTGCTGGGCCGTCCTCAAACAGCCCTTCGTGTTTTATGGAAAAGGAAAATGGGATTTAAATTCCTACCCCGGGAGTCCTTTGGTTGCCGGAGATGAAGGCAGCTCTGCTCAGGAAGCGAAGCAACCCCCACGAGGAGCTAAATCCCTGCTGCCCCGAGCCCCGGCGCTCCCGTGGAACGGGCTAACACAAGTGGCCTTTTTCCCCCTCCTTTTCCACAGCGAGACTGCGAAATGAAAAGCATCTCCGGCACGCAGGTGTCCCACACCCACCAGCAACACCCGTGGTTTGGGTGGAAGGACTCAGGGCTTCCGACACAACTTCGCACCCTCCCCACGCGTGGTTTTTGGAGCAAAACCCAGCTTGAGGCAGACAGAAATGCATTTCATTTTATTTTTAATTGCTCTTTTGCAGTGCTCTGATCCCAAACACTCCCTAGCAGCCCCGGGAGGACAGGCCCCGGCCTGCTGCTTGCTCGCAGGCCGAGGAGAGAAGGAACGCTCCCGGGATTTCGCAGCCGATGTTCAAAGCCATCTGCGCTCCTCGGGCCACGCCGCCCCAGCTGTTTGGAAGCAGGGCTCCTCGTGTAATCCCGACGGCCTTGAGTCAGTTAAAGGCAGGGCCCAAGCTCTATTTACCTTGGCTCAGCCTTGCGGAGTCCTCTAGTTCCTCCCCGAGTCATGAGCATCCTGCCCGCGGAGAGGGGAGGGACGAGGAACCTCGCCCCGTGACTCCTGGCTCTTTTGCCACCCGTACCCCAAGCCTTGGCCATGCCCAACAGCTGGAGTTCGTTCGGTATCAGAAAATCCCGGAGCTGTTGAAGAAGACTGAGATCCTTCTTTTCTGGGTGAGGATTAAGCTACTTCCGAAGACGAGATCCAAGGTCACCCAGCGGTACTGCAGCCAAGGAAGAGCCCCCACGGCTGAGTTAGAATCCGTGCCAAATGAACCCGGTGCATCAGACTGGCGTTGAGGGAGCTGAAACACCTGCTACGTATTATTTCAGAAAAAAAAAAATCCTATTAGGGGGAAAAAAAATCTCTCCTTGCTACTGAAGAAAGCCTCAGCCCTGCCCTCCAAGCGCAGCGCACCGACACGCCGCTGGCACAAGCCGAGCCCAGAACTTGTCCAACTGACCCAGTTCTCACAAACGGAACAAAACCGTCTCGTTTTTGTAAAAAAAAAAAGCAGTAATTCTCATGAACCAGGGTACGTTTTCGGCATGTACAACTCACCGTCCCCTCCTGACCCATTTAGGCGCGTGGCGGGGGGGGGGGGAACCGCGTCACCCGCCGTGTAAAAGCCTGAAATCACACGGCCCTACGAAGAGCTGGGATGGCCTGACCCCTCTAAGCCAAGCGGGTGCCAAGCTTTTATCTCCCCCTCATTGTTACCCGACGCTGAAGCGGAATAATGGGACGACGCAGGGCTATGCGAGGCACTCCCGCAAAGCCCTGCCATTGTCCCCGCGCCGACTATTGTATCCGGCTGCTGGTTTGGAAAGCCAGCAGCATTTCGCCCTCAGACATAGGTGTATTTGTGATTTCTGTCCAATTACCGCTAGCTTCCGCCACGGCGAAGGGAATTCGCCGTGGGGTTGGAATCCGGCGCACAAAAGGCCGGTGGATGAGCGCTCCAGCTGTATTTTCTCGTCCTTCATCCAGTCTAGACTTAAAAAGTCCCAGGACGCGGATGACTTCCGCTGCTCCGCCGCGGTATTAGAAAAGCAATAAAGGGAACAATAAAGCGTCACGACGTGTCTAAAATTAGCAGTTTACAAAACAATCCGAGTTTATAATACCCCGAGCACAATGAGGGCAGGGAGCGCAGGGGACGGCTATTTTAAAGCCGCGGGATAAAAGGGAACCTCGCTCAAACCCGTTATCGGGCGAAGCGATCTATCTGCATTGTGTTTCGGTTCTGATCCCAGCTGCAAGAACTGCCTCGAAGCTGCCATTGTGCTGCTAAGAACTGGCTAAAATTGGGGCAAGGCACCCGAAGCACGCTGCCTTGCCCCAGCCATCGGTGCTGCCCACAGTTATTTTCTGCCGGGCTTTTGGTTCCCCTGCGTTTGGCCGTGCTCATCCCCTTCGCACGCTTTGGCTTCTCACGCAGGAGGAGCAGAAAATGGACGGGCTGGATTCCAGGTGATCCCTGGCCATGTCCACGTCTTGGAGCTCGCGTAGCCCCGAAGCTGTAACTGCCGGGGCTGCGAGTCGAGGGGTCATTTCGGAGGAAAACACCCCAGCAGCCCTCCTGTGGGTATTCTTGTTATTTTTAACAGGAACCCTAAACGGGGAGCAACATTTCACACAAGGGTGGTCCCAGAAGAAATACTCCTCCCGTCGCCCGAGAAGATTGAGGTGTCCTTCAAAACGAAACGTAGCCATCACGACGGAGAGGAGGCATGCAGAAACCGTGCAGGCCTGGGAATCACGCAGCACCCGGCTCCTGCTGCCCCCCGTCATCGGTGGAATTAAAGGAATTACAGCCACCATGGGGGATGAAATGGCTGTGAGGGAGAAAGGACGTGGAAAAGCAGCTCCCTTCCCAAGGAGCACAAGCGGATCCATCAAGATCCGTAAGGGGCCGGACGTGTCCCGAGCGCGGATCCAAGGGGAGGCCCCTGGGGATTCTCACGTAGGACACCGGGGGTGGAAATGCCCCCGGTCTGCTTCCATTTCTCACACTCAGAGAAGGAAACGCGAGCCCTGTCGCACAGGACCAAATAAAGGTGGGCATGACGGCTCGTATGGCCTCAGAAATAGCCACACGGGCGCTCGGGTAACACACCGTGTACACGCGGCCGTGTTTCGAGGACGAATATAACCGTGCAGTCAGCAACTGCAGGGCTGCTGACTCTCTTCAGAAGCGTCATGAATAACCTGTCCTCCGCTGAGGCTAAAATAAAAGGTTTCCTTGGACAGGTTTCCCATATGACCCCCGCTGGGGTCATCCAACTAAACGCTCTCCTGTGTTTTCCCTACTCCCGGGCCCCACGACCACTTGCTCCCTCCTGTAATTCCCAGCTTGGCCCCACTCCGCCCTTCCCAGGTCAGAAATTCCTCTCGGATCTCTCCGTGCCTCCTTGGAAATTCCTGCAGGGCCACGGATCCTCGCTTTCCTTCCCACCAACAGCAAGAGCGACCACCCGGGCAGGTACAGGAGGCTGGTGGAGCCGGACCCAGCCCTCGCTGGGAGCTGTTGGTTCAGCATCACCAACGGGTCACATCCCAACAGGCTTCAAAAGGTTCAACACTGACCCGCAGAGATCACCAAGGCCAGGAGAGGAGGGAAATGAAATCCCCGAGGCCAGCTATGCTCCGCCCCAGTGGGTCACCCATTCGTAGCTCTGGACAGGGCCGGGACCCTGTAGATCACCTCGTCCTACCCACCACAAAGACGTTTCCCTACAAGAAACTTCCCAAATAACTCCAGTCCTACTTAGACAGCCCAGGGCAGCGGCGTTTCCACCTTTCCTCGTGGGACGTTATTCCTCCCCGCAGCCTACAACACCTCCCCGCCGGGCAGCCGTCCCCGTTAGATTTTCCTTTTGAAAATCTCTTCAATTTGCAGTCCCCGTCCCTCCCCTGCCTACGTGCCTTTACGAGCTACGCTAATTAAACAGATTACGAGTAAAAAGGAATCGCGGTTCAGGCATAAATTAGCGTGTTTTCCTTTTATCCCCTACGCTAAGGACCAACGCGCCAAACGAAGTCTCGAGTCTCTCTGACATCTGCCATTTCTAAATTGGTCCCACTGCTCATAATTAATTACACCTCCCCTCTACCCCGGCAAGTTCATTCGCTTTCCTTCCCCAGTCCTTTTTGGGGGAGAAGGGAGGAAGGCAGAGAAAAAAGGGGAAAGAGTGGGATCGGGGGAGAAAGGAGAGGGACGCGGCGCATCAGAGCAGTCCCGGTGGTTACAACAGTCCCAGCACGTATGAAAATTCAGGCTCTGACGAATATTCCTGACCCGGTTGCAGATGTGGGATCTGGGTTCATCAAATAATTCGGCTTTTCCGCAGCAGGCAACAGCCCCTTGGCTCCCAGTCGGAAGGAGGAGAGAGCCGGACTTCTGGGCAACGTGCAGGCAGCGGCTTTGAACACGAAGAACACGAAGAACCGAGGTCTGAAATGCTGCTCCAAGAAAAAGTCACATTTTCATAAAAACTGGGCCTCACGTGGACACAACTTTTGATTGAGAACATCCTAAAGAAAGCCTTGATCGTAGAAGTCTACTGCAATGTGCCAGCGCCTTTCCTGGTCGGTTTTAAATACAAAATTAGACAATTTTACACCCAGATCTGCCCGTCGGGTTGCCCGTTGGTGGTACGAGCTACTCCGAGATACTGCGGATATTCTGGGGATTAATCAGAACGGAAACTCTCAGATTGAACAAATAATTCCCCCGGTGACCTAAGAGCCCCCCTGCTATTCAGGGTCCCGGTCTGGGCTGTTCAGCTGACACAAGAAGGAAAATAAAAGGATGCTCACGGTCAAGACTTCCTCACCCTACACTTTAGGGCATAACTCATTACGAACATTACCTTAAGTGCAAGATCTCCGCTTCCCGCGGAGGCTGGGAAGTGTAAAAAAGGGGATTGGGGGGAAAAGATGAAGGCAAAGGGCTGGAATTGCCACGGAGAGCTCACCTACACCGCTGGACTTGGTTTGATGTGCTAGCATTTGGCTACCTTAATGCCTCCTCACTCCAAACACTTCACCTTTTAATGCGTCGCCAAAGGAAAACGTCTTCGTGTCCAAGGGTCTGCAAGTTACGGGGACGTTTTTGGTGTAGGGGTGTTCCGGGTAGGAATCCCCCTCGAGGAGGACGGCCGGGAAGCGGGCGCTGCAGAAGGGCTCTGCGCTCGCCTTAGCACCGAAGCTCACGTCCCTCCCTTGTGCAACGTGGTCGATTATTTCAAAATATGCAGCCGACCTCAGCGTGTCCACGTCTCCTCCGCGCTCCCGTGACCTTTCCGACGGCTTCTCCTGGACGGGAAGGGGGCGGGCGGCCGAGTTGCAGCGAGCACGCGGCAAGAGCCAGGAACCGCTGCAGCCGCTGGCCTGGCGCCAGGCTGGGCTTTTTGTGTTAAAAACGCGCGGTACGGAGGGCTGTAAGAATCAATACGTGTTCCCAGAGCTCCAACGCTTATTAACGGACCGAAATAAAGCGGGTTTGGGAAATGGGAAAGGCGAATCAGCGGGGAAACAGGGAGCGCGACCAGGCAGCCTGCCCTTCTCTTGCCGCACCTCTTGGCGGCGAAGGAAGCGGTTGTAGGGCGTTGATTTGCAAAATCGCAGCCCGTAAATCCAGCAGCAGCAATGCCCTCCCTCGTGTCGATTGCTTCTCGGTGCTGGGAATGTCCGACGGGCAGGCAGGTGCCGCTCTCCTTCCCCCGGCTTTTTGGGAATCGTCGATGCCCGAAATCAGAATCAGTCAGAAGCGTTTTTAGGGGAGGCGCAGGACGGGAAGGGCTGGCCCCTAGCCCTGTACGCGGGGTTTCAAAGCCTCCGAGGGAAAATAAAAAGCCCCAGAAAGGCCACGACCGCTGTCAGCGATGCGAATACCTCTGAAAAGGTATTCTGCTAACGGCCTGGCTGTTGGGAGAGGGAACGAGCAAGGGAAAGCATTAGAGAAACTCAAGTGATTTAGGCAAAGCTGCCCAATTCCTCCCTTCCCCTGCACGTAGAAACCACCACGAGCAAACCACTCGGAATGCAACTCACTGCTTGGAAAATCACCGAGGTCAAAAGCACGGCAGAAAACAAGAAAAAAGGATTAAACAAATGGATGCTATAATCTGCGCGGCTATAATTCAAGTCGGAGATGTCAATAGCTGCGCCGCGGGGCTCGAGCCAACCGCTAATTGACAGCGCTGCCGGGCCGGGGGGGCAGCTCCCACCCCCACCAGCCCAGCGATCCTTAATTGCTCCTTTCTGCATCTCTGACACCTTCCTCGGAAGCCCTACAGCCGGTGCCAGCTCGCAGAAGGCACTGGCGAGCCCGAGGAGTGCAGGGATGTGCCTCGCTGCTGCGACCCGCGCGGCCCCGCTGCTCTCGTGGTCCCCTGTGCGAAGCAAGAGGTGGTGGCTCCAACCTGCCTGGACAGGGCGCAGCACCAGGGACACTTCTTGGGGTTATCTGAAGGATCTGACCAGTCCTCATCAAGGAGGGTCTAGGACAGGAGGTAAATGTTGGACCACCTACATCTTGCCTTGTATTTGATTGCACTGCCGTGCTTTGTGCAGACCCCGACAGCTTTGGGAAAAGCAGGCTCAGAACCTGACTAAGAAGAAACCAGAAGACCAGCACTGAGGCGAAAATCCACCAAAACCGTCCTTTGTAGCTCAACAGATCGGTGTGTTTTTAATTCAATGTAAAAGCAAGGGGGAATTCCCTTCTGACACCGGGTTGTGCAGACGTCTGTCGGGGCCAGATGGAGCCAGCCCCGCCGTGGGCACAGATTTTAACAGGTCCTGCAGACGCAGACCCCCCTCGTGCCTTCTCTGGTGAAGCACCAAAGCGCTTCAGAAAAAACTCCGGCTCCCGGCAAGCAGCAGCGGCTCACCAGCATAAGAAAATAAAACCATCCCGCTGTAGGTTTCACAGCCAAGGCTGGGGTTTACATACTGCCCGACACGGATCTCGGGGGAAAAAAACTGCGGTGACGACCTGCATCGCATCACCCCAACAGCATTTTCGGCGAAGCAGTTGATAAAGATGAATCATCGTCTCCAGCCAGCTGGCAGCATTCGAAAAGCACAGAAACAGGGACTTTAATAACAACAGAAGACTCTTGAACACCTGCCTGAGGGGTGAGCAAAGTAGTGGCTAGCAGTTGGTGCCTCCTTTTATTAAAGGGTGAATAAAATGGAACCGGGGAGATGTTTGGAAGCAGATAATGCAGAAGAGCACGCGGGTTGCCCACCCAACATCTCCTGCTGAGCACCTGGCTGATGGATGGGGACTTTTGGGGGGCTCGGGGAGCTTCTGTGCCCGCGGGCACCCGGCTGTGTGTCACCCGAGCCAGGGCTTGCGTCGGGGAGCTGGGGCATCGCTGCGACCCCGCGGGCTGGGCTGGCGGCTGAGCAGCAGATCCCTTTCCTGTGCTCGGTCCTCAGGGGAAACAAACCTTCATAAAGCGTACGTGAGCTTTCATCCAGCAGATTTTGGGCTCCTCACAGCTCTGGCAGGAGGCAGAGCAGCACCAGCGACGTGCCATGGGCACCTTCTGGCACCCGAGCACCCTGCCCTGCTCCCAGTTTTACCAGAAGCGGTGTCGGGTCGGTGAGCCGGCCCCGAGCGCGCGGTCGGCGCCCTGCAGCTGAAGGCAGCGAGCCCTTGCAACGGCGGGCTCAGAACGGTTTTTCAACTGTAATTTCGGGCAAGGCTCAGCTGTGCCTTCACGGGGACACCTGCTCTGGGGCTGAAGCCCTGAACGGCTCCAGCCGTGAACCCCAGCAGCTCCAGCCGTGCGCCCACCCGAAGCCGACCGAAAGCATCCCTGCAATGCCTCCCCTGCCCGCCAGCACCAGGGGGTCCGGCCAGCCTCTCCTGGCCAACCCAACCCCGTTCCTCAGCTTCAGCCCTTCCTCGGGCCACCCTTCTTGCCATCCCATCCCCAGCCTCTTCCCTTTCCCTCGGCAGACCCCGCACCCCCTCCCCGTGCTGAGGAGCGGCGCGCGGCAGCGGGCGGTAACGGAACGCGGACGGTTTGCGGCGGCAGAGCCCTTCCTGCTCCTGCCCCCGGCCCCCCTGCAGCTCAGCCAGCGGTTCAGATGCCGTAACATACCCACTCGTCCGGGGAGGAGCGGCAGCAGTTAATCCACAGAACGAGCTTGTCCCAAATGCAAAGTCTTTTACAAAAATGACGGCGCTTGCGTGCCCCTCGCTCCCCTAGCGGCACAGTTTCGTTCGCTCAATCCGGTCACTTCCCCCACCCCCCCCCCCCCCAGTCCACGTTAACATTTTGGGGTGGCTTTTTTTTATTTTTGGTGTTTTTTTTCTTCATTTTTCTTTAAGGACGAGGTCCGTTTCTGCTGGCACACCTCCACCGCTTCAGCCTCGTGCTTCCTCGGAGCTCGGCGCGGGGTCAGAGCCGAGGCTGCCCACGGCATCTCCTAGGGGAGGTGCTGTCACCCTGTGCACCCACAAGGGACTTTGCAGTGGAGAAAGGGAAGAGCCACGCAGAATTACAGCACGCTTTTGGACTACAGACTCCATCCCTAATGAAGAATTTTACTTTACGGAGCTCCTTCCCTCTCGCCAGCTCTCCAAGGAGCCCCCCGGCCTTGCTGAATTGCGCATCAAAGCAAATGCTCTTGCAGCAGCAAAACCCCATGGGTTGGAATCTTTCTTTTTTCCCCACAGGCAGCAGGGCTTCAGCCAGCACCCCACCCGCTCCCACAGGACACCAGAGCCAACTCCGAGCCAGGACAGAAGCACCTGGATAGCAGAGAAGGGGCAGGAGAGAGGGCGTACACCTTGCAAACACACCGGCCCTGACAGGTATCTACACGCTGCATTCAAAAAGCAAGTCTGGGAGTCAAATCCATGAGCCAACGAGCCACGGTCACCCAAAACCAAGCTGCATTTTAGCATTTTCCTCCCCCGTGGCCTCCAAATAATCCTTGCTGGATCCATCAGGAATAATTTACCTCTTTCCACAGCGAGCGCATCGCTCGGCGCAGCGGGTACCAGCCGCCTGTCCTCGGTCTCGGTGCTGTGACGCTCGGACCAGGCTCAGAGCAACTGGCTCTGCTTGTGAGACCGATACAGGTTTTTGTCTCAGAACCGGAGGATTTACGCATCAAAAGCTCGCCTGCCTCTCCCCACCTGCAGCAGCTTACCTGCTACCAGCTCCTGCCTCCCGAAAACCGCGTCTACCGCCGACCATCAGGGGTGGAACATCGCGGCACTGCGAGTACACCGCTCCTCCGGGGGGTACTGCCTCCAGCCTGCCTCGTCCCCCGCCTCCATCCTCATATCAAACCCCACGGTGATCTCTTTGCCCGAAAAACGACTCGGCGTGGAAAGGAAACGGGTCCCCGAGCGAGCAGCGCCGACCTGGGCGGTTCCTCCCCGCAAGCAGCTCAGGCGTGCGCGCGGTACAAGTATGACAAAGCCGCCCGACCGCGGGCTGGAACTGCCAGAGCTCCACGTGCTGCTTGCCAAATTCCCGTAGCCTTCGTCATTTTTGTTTTCTTTTTAATCACGGCAGAAGCCGCAGAAGATTTGGGCAGCGACGTTAACAGAAAGGGCAGCGGTCAGGGGGGGACGCCGCCTCGTGAAAGAGGAAAGTGAGCCTGAGGACAGGGGGGTTCCAGCTGGAAAGACCTGCTCGCTTGGTGTATTTAATTTCCGGCAGCGAACGTGGAGTATTTGGGCCACAGAACATTTAAATGACAGCACCAGAGCTGCGCTGTAGACAACGAGCGAGGCGAAGCCAGCCGTGTCGGTAGGCGCGGACCTGCTGAGCCGCATTGCTGACCCGCATTCAGCCGTCGGACGGATCGCTCAGCTCTTCGGGGTTCACGTCACGCCGTAAGGTCCTGGGGCAGGAAACTCGTGGGCGCGACTCCGTAACTCCACGGCCTTCGGCTTGCGTAAGGCGGAGCCGGGTGCTCTCATCGAGCCCTCCGCCTTCGGTGTCCTCTCCGCGCGGTGCTGTGACCACGACTGTCAGAAGGGTGCCCCGAACCCGTCACTGAACAGCCTATAAAATAATTACACTCATCTCTTTACCAAGAAACCCAAAGGACAAGTGGTTGAAGTCCCTTCCCGTGCGTTATTTAGCAGGCACTTCTGCCATCTGGTTTATCCCGGGGATTTCCAGATCCCCCCTGACGCTTGGCAGCCTCCTTTGCCCCGGGGAGGCCACGGCCACTCACGCCTGGCGTTTCCTGCCGCAGACCTTTCATCTGCTCTGCTTCCTTGTTGGCTTTTTATCATCAGATAGCAGGGACCTGACCTGTTAACACCCCCCCGCGACGGTGGGACGGGGGAAAGGAAAGCCAGCAGCAGCACCGAGGATGCCCTGGAAGAGCAGCAGCGGACAGAGGCGACTTGAAACAAAGGAAACACGCACCCCTCCATCCTTCAGAGGCACATCCCGGCCTCCCGCGATGACTAAGGAGTCCGAACGTCTTCCCTTCTGTGTTTTCACTTCCTCAACTTGTCATCTCCTCCCATTGTTCTCGCCGGGATTAGATAAACTCTCTGCTGGCAGGGAGCGGGCGCTCACCTCTGTTATCCAATGCCGCGCACGCAGAGGAACGCAGCTTTCGCCGAGGCTCAGTACGAAGAAGATCTGGTTTGAGCTGGGAAAGCAACCATTTGAATCACCCCGTGTGTCACTTGCTTGATTTGAAGGGTGTTTTCTTTTCAAGGAGAGGCAGATCGGCTCAGCCCTTCCACGGAACCAACGGCAACCAGAGCAGAGATGTGTCTGAAGTCCCCGGCGCGAAACAAAAAGATTCCTACAGATTCAGCTCCACCAGCCCTAGCAGTGACTGACTGCAACTAGCCTGGCTTGAGGAACACCTCCAAACTCAGCAAGTAAACGCCACCGGGAAGCCGAGCACAGGATGCAGACGGCAGCTGCGAGCCTGCTGAAAGCTTGGGCTGCGGTTGCTACGCCCTGCAACCGCCAGCCCGGTGCAGCTTCCCGCCCCGCTCAGGTGCCAGGTACCTCAGTTGCTGCCAGCAGTTTTTTCAAGACCATATTGCAAAAAAAAAACCAAAAAGCAAACCACCCGTTTCAAGATTTCTGCGCGCTGATCGTTACGCCGGGTTAGCATACGGGCTGCAGGCGGCGTAAAGATGAGGTCTTCCTAAACACCTGCGAGGGGAAACCTGTTTGCAGAACGAGGCACCAGAAGAAAACCTACTGGTGGGGGAGGAGGCAGCTGCCAGCAGCGAGACGGAGGGTGGAGGTGCTTGCTCCTACCCAGCAGCTCCAGGTAGGGCCAGCAGGTCCCTGCACGCTTCCCGTTGGGTTTCTGTCCACGGTTGTCTCTTCGGGGTGGTTTTGGCGCTAACAGGCCAGGAGGTCGGCTCGCATCAGCGATGTCGGGCTCAAGGTGCAAGGTTGAAGCTTCGTGGAGAAGAGGACCGGTCGAAGTGCCTGCTCAGGAGCACGAGCACCAGAGATCTGCGATGTCTGGTCTCGGGGCATCCTCTGTGCGTCTGAAATGTCCCCCAGGGGTCGGTCTGCACATCAGCAAAAGCCAAAATCTGAAGGCGGCCTTTAAAACTTTGACAAGGACCACAGCCACCAGCAGCTTTGATCAGAACTGTATCTTCTAAGATCAAAATCAATCTTCTTTCTCGGCTTGGCCACCAGCTGATGCAGAAGCCACCAGGGTGAAGACCTCTGCAGAAGAACCAAGGTCTTCCTGGCCACCAGGCGCATGGCGAAGGAACAGGGTGACAGGACTGGGTCATCTCCTCCTTGCTTCTTCTGCAGTTTGCTCCCAGCTGCCGTGTGAGCGGTGAGAAGGCAAAACGATGACACAAATGTGTCCTCCAAGGAGTTTCCCTTTCAGAGCGGCTCCTGGAAATCTCCTCGGTCCCTTCCGAGGGCAGCCGGTGCCTCCGCGCAGCCTCCCTCGCAGCAGCAGCGCGCCAACAACAAATTAAATTTCAAGTTAATAAGGGAACGCATACCAGCGGAGCGAGCCAACCACAATTACCGACTTATCTGCCAGGAAAGATCTTTCAGTTATTGCGGGTAGCGCTGAAAACATCGGCTCGGTGATCAGCGCCGCTGGAGACGGCGAGAAGAAAACCACACGCGTTGAGTATCGCGCAACGCCCCGGGGCACGGCGCCTCGCTCCCCGCCTCCCAAAGGATGCTGGCAGTGCGGCTGGGGAAGGCTCAGGGAAGGGCGAGGATGACCTGGAGGAGGTGGGCAGCTTCTGGTGGATTTTCTTGGAAGAAGAATTGTGGTTTTAGTGCACCCACCCTCAACAAAACGTCGCAGCAGGCGCTCCGCGCAGCCCCGGTGCCGGTATGACTGGCACCAACCCCATTTTCGAGCAGCTCACCGCTCAACCTGAACTTCTAACCCGCCGAAAAACCCCACGCGGCCCAGCTGTATCCGCAGCAGCGAACCATTATTCATCACAGAACCATCTCGGTGGGAAAAGACCTTCGAGGTCTGCACGCCCGGCCTCCTGCTTTGGGCGCGCCGCGGCGCTCTTCCCAACCCAACACCGCAGATATCGGCGGTGGGACCACACGTGCACCACCAGCCTCGTCTACCACACCTCTGGCATGCTGAATTATCTCCTAAAGGAAAAAAAAAACTCCTTTTTCCCCTATCAAAAGCAATTTTGGAGGAAATAAGTACGTTCTAGACAAAGCCTTTTAGACGAACAGCCTAACGTGTTCATCTCTTCTACGGTCTACTTTCCTACCGTCTAGGAAAATAAAGGATTATCAGCTAATTATTTAATACCAGCAAGTTTAGTCAAATTTTAAGTGGCGATGACGGATTTAGCATCCGTTCAGAATTACTAAGCCAACCTCTTTACGTGAAGCCTGGTTTTAAGCCACCCAAGCTCCAAGTGATCCTTTCATAGCTCTTCCTATTCCTCCGAGACATCGTAATTTTAAATATTGGATAATTCGAGGCTGCGAGCTTGAAGGTTTCTTCGAAACGTCAGCTTCTTGCTTTCTGAAGACAGACTGGTGGCACTGTAGCTAATTTGCTTAATTAGTAATTTACAGGAAGATCTCTCCGAGAGAACGGAGAACCCTTCAGACGAAACGCTCTAAGTGCAAAATCAAGAGACCATCCCTAATGGGTATTTATGTCCATCTTCTACGGGTTTTGGACTGCATTTCCTGCCGCTGATGGACTTGTTCCTGCCAGGCATGGAGCTGAACCCCAAGCACAATTGTCCCAGGTTCCCCCTATAACCGGGAGCACGGCTGTTTCAAAAGCGCGGCGAGAAGGGAAATGCGGATGAGGAGGAAAGAGGCCAGCAGAGAAAATAAACACGGGCATCAGGATGCTGTCACACGGCCCCGGCCGCCCCAGATGGAAGGAGTTTTCCCCAAATTTCAGCAGCCGCGTGCTGTCCCCCAGGAGGGGACCTCGTAAAACACCCACGGGTGCTCGTGGAGCGCGGGGAGAAGGCTCGCACAGATGTTTTGTACGAAATGATAATTCATGCAAATCCCCGCTCCGAGCAAATTCCACAGCAGTGCATCTTATCGCAAGCCAGACAAAAAGTACAGCTACATTTGAGATCCATAAGCCTGCATTAAAAGAATTTGCTCTTGTTACGGCTTGAATTTCCCCCTCTCCCTGCCGGTACGCTATCCGGCACCGCCAAACCCCGAGGAAACCACTAATTCCAGTGGTGCTAAAAGGAAGCGTAAACCCCAACCGTGACATGAAGTAACGCCTGTGGTAGAGGGCCCGAGGTATATGGAGATCTAACGCAACCCACACTCACCCAAAAGACTTTCTTGAACATTTACAGCCCCAAAAACGTGAGCACAGAATCCTGCTCGTGGCGTTGGTCCCACCCGGGCTCCCAAGCATCCCCCCAAGCGTTGCTGGGTTTGGGGTGTTTGCTGCCGTGGTGGGAACTCGGAGGCTGGAACCTTTCCAAGATGCTCAGCCCAAATGTTTTAAGAGCTCAGGTGGAGGTGGAAGGTCCCCACGTGTTAGGTACAGTCGGGTGGCTTCTGTAGGGCCAGCTGAAGGGGTGTCCCCGTGGCAAAGACGCCCCAAAATGCAGAGGGAACGAAGGAGCCGCAGACACCCACGTGAGCCCTAGGGCAGAAAACCCAGAGCAGGAGCCAGGGGAGATGCCACGGGCACCCAGCCGTCACCTCTAAAGCACCAGAAATCCCCTCCTCCAGCTCCTGAAGACCCTGCCATGACTTTTTTTTATCCACTGCAGAGGTCGGCTCACATTTAGGTGCCAAACCAGTGCCCTCCAGCGCCCCGACGCGCTCCGCAGCCAGCCTCAGCAAGGCCAGGCCCCAGGTTCTCGAGCAGGGATTGCCCAAACTGCTGATTTTTTAGCTCCGTGCACACTTGGGTTTTCTTCCCGGTGTTGTTTTCCTCCGTTTCCTTCATCAAGCACTGAGCACTCCCGTACCGCACCTGGAGATGGACCAGCTTTCCACAGAAGCTCAAGCCGGTGAAAATAAACTAATAAAATATATTTTTAGTTTTTTTTTTTTGGGGGGGGGGGGGGGGGCTGGCAAGCTAGAACCTGAATTCCGACTCAACCACGAGGCTTCAGCGGAACAAAAAAAGCCCTGTGCTGAGCGCTCTCAAGCGGGAGCGGTGCCCCTTCCAACCCCACGCCAACAGAGCCCGCATTATCCTTTGGGGGAGGAAGTCGGATTTTTTTCCACTTAGCTATTTCCCAGGTAATTCTTAAAGAAGATTTCCCTTCCCCTGCGTTTAAAGGGACGCTCTGCTCCAAGACGAGGAAGGAGTGCCTTAATGCCCCTCCGTACTGCCGCGGCTGCGTACCGAACCCTAAAACAGCGACGGGCGGTCCGCCGCCGGCGTGCTGGGGTTTATTTCAAGGAGAGGGCGAATTGCGAGAGGCCAAAATTCACAGCGCTTCTCCCTACCTTAATTATCGTCAGCAAATCGTCCACCTGCATGCCATTAGGAGCCCATAAAGGTTCTTCCAGCGGTGCCCCCTGCGAACAAACCAAAAAAAAAAAGAGCTTTTAACACCAAGCGGTTACAATTCGGCGACGTCTTTGCGCAGCAGGATTTCCACTGCAAGGCAATTCCGCGCCGTTCCACCGACACGCAAAATGCTCGTTTTTGTCACCGAGCCAGGCTTGGAGGCAGAAGGAATGCAAAAATGACCATTTTGGAACCCACAGCTAGAAAAAAGGAGAGAGATCGTGTTCGTGGCTCCGTACGAGTGTGGATTCACCCCGGGCGGCGGGGATACGTGTGGAAGTGGCTCCGGGTTTGTTCATTTTTCCCACCCCAAGCACGGAGGCAATCAAACCCCAAATCCATCCCCGCAGCTTGCCGGCCACGCGCCGCAGGGGTTCCCCAGATCCGAGCCCCTCCGGATGCAGACTTTGGCTGTAGGGTGAAGTGCAGCCTACAGTTCTCCCTCCCAGCACACTGCCGACCTACACCAGCTCTTCGAAGCCAGGTTTGGCCCAAACCGCGAAGTTTCCGTAAGCAGCTCCGCTGTCGGCATCCTCACGGGCACAAAGCTGCACGGCCTCGGACGGCACCGATGAGCTCGTGGAAAGTCCGAGGCCGTGGCATTTCCAGCTTTAGGAAGCGGTGCCAGGGCAAAGGCTGCCCTTCCCTGGTTATCGGTGCCATCTGGGCGCTCTTGTGATATTGAGGTATTGTGGCTTTAGGAAGGAGCTTCCATTTCCTACGGCCCAAATGCAGTTTTCCAGGACCCAGAGCACCAGGAAACCCAACGCTGACGCGCTCCGAGCGTTTCTGGACAACACAGCAGCACAAAGCTGCCAGAGGAGGAGCTTTAGCTACGAGAGAGACCCCGGGAGTCGGCAGCCAAACACCTCCCAGCCAACGCTGCAAGCTTCCACATCCCTCTGCGCACCTTGCAAGCAACAGGGACCGGTGAAGGAAAAGTTTACTGCCTGCTCGCCTGTTTTAGATTCCCTGGAAGGAAGTTTTATTGCTAGGAAGCCAGGCAGATTGGCCGCGTGTATCTTGAAATGCACAGGCAGGAGAGGAAGAGCTGTGGAAATGGGACACACAGGCTCAGGAACTAGGAGGGCGGCTATCGAAGAGCCCCGTTCACGAAGTGCTTTGGGGTTTGCAGCACGCGCTGGGGCTCGAGCCAGCTCCGCCGGGTTTGGTAGTCCAGGACATTAAGGCTACAAGATCCACCCCGGGGCTGCCAAAGGTGGCTTACGGATATCAGGCTGCTCCGTCTCTTATTAAAACAATGAAGGGAGCGGTAAGGCAGGTATCAGTTGGCTAGACAGAGCAAATCCCACCGTCCCCGTAACCCACCTGGAAGCCGAGTGTTCCCAGGGAAATGGAAGCTGCCCCTAATCCCTGCAGATCTCGGCACGGGGAGCTTCCCTTCTCCTGCCTCGAGTTGCTCCTGCCGCACGCCCCTTCGTGCTGCCAAGGCTTCGGGGGCAAACCGACAGGTTTTGGGAACAGAGCACGAATTTTGGACGCCTCAGACGTGGCGCGGCGCGGGCAGCTCTGCGCTTGGGTTGAAAGCAGACCCGCTTCTCTCCGCGCTTGGTTTAATCGCACGTACCAAGGCGCATAAATCAGGACCATCTGGGCGTGAATCCGGCGTGGTTGCGCTGGTTTAGATGTGCCGAGCGTGTCTGCAACCTGCCATTTCACCAAAAAGGGGCGAGGAGACCTGCAGGGAACGCTGGCACTGCCTGAAGCTCTAATTCCCCCTTCCTACAGATCTCCCCCGAGCCCCCACCGGCTGATTTACGGAGACGGGGAGAGGCTGCCTGGAAAATCAAGCGCCAGGTTGAAAATAATAAAGGGTAGGAGGCTCAAATCCCCTGTGCTTTAATTATCTGACCTGCCCCAAAGAAGCAAGGCATCCCCAGCAGGATGGGAGCTGCCGAGGGTGGCTCTGCTCCTGCCCGGCCCCTCACTCCTCCGGCTGGCACCAGGGCAGCTCCTCAGCTCCTGCCGTTTCCCTGCCAGAACCTCTCGCCAATTTAGCTGCCAAAGGGGATCGTTACGATGAAAAACCCTACCTGGGGGACTCGGGCTCGCTCTCACTTCAGAGGGAACCCGAGCTCGGTCTGCTCTCCGGGATGCAGCCGGGAGTGTTTCCGCTGACAGCCGTGCTGGCACTCTGCCTGGCTAAAAAACACGCTGCAGAAGAGCCCCGAGCGCTGACCCACGGCTCAAAGTGCTTAAAAACATCAAATGCTGAATTTTCAGAGAATAACGGGGCCTAAACACCAAAGCAGCCCAGGAAGGGAAGCCTGAGTGAAAGGTTTCTAAAGGCTTTCGGCCCCGGTGTTCCTGCACTCCCGCACCCCTTCGCCGCTTCGATGGGATAAATATCAGAGGCTGCGTTTGGAGCACCCAGAGGCTGAATGTCCGTGGCACGGAGGCAGGGCACAGCCCCGAGACCCCGCGGGCTGCAAACACGACAAAATCCCACGGAGGCACCGGGAGGAGCGACGGCCAGAGCCACAAGTGCTGCCTGCGGCCAGGCGCGGCGAGCAAACCCCAATCGACCCGCGGCCAAGGAAGCGGGAGCAGAAACAGTTATCGACGTGAAAGCGAGGGCTGCCTCGCAGGGGGAAATCCTACAAGGACAAGGGGTGGCAGGCTGGGACTGGGGGGCTCCACGAGCAGAAGCGCCCCGCCAAAGCAATTAGCAAGCGCTAAGGAAGACAACCAAGAGCTGTGAGCGCTCAGCCACCAAACCGGCCGCGGCCCCTCTCCAGCTCCGCAGCTCGACGCACGCCCTTGAGCAAGGATTGATGAGTTGGGGCCTTTCTAATTTATTTTTTCCCATCTTTACCAGTGGTTCAGCAGCAAAAGCAAACTCATCTCTGCCTCTCCACGCAGTGCTACGGCTCCTGGCACGGTCCGGCAGCGGCACCCTGACAGCCGGAGCTTCCCAAGCTCCCCAGGCACAAAATCCCTTGGCGCAGCGGCAGTGTCAGGCACTCGGACAGCTCTCTTCCCCACCCCTGGGTGACAATCAGCTTGGGTCTGCCCCCAGCACGTTAGCTTGGGGTGGCAGCTGAGCCAGGGATATATGCTAAAGGGTTTGCCCGGAGACTTTCCAAAACAAATCAGTTCAAAAAAGGTGAACACAAACCAGGAGCTGCCTGCACCATCAGCTGGAAGCTGCTAGGACCAGAATACAGTAAGATTTATAACACAGGTCCAGTAAAATCATTCCTCAGCTCCCTTTCAAGCATAAAACCAGCCGGGTTTTGTTTCCATCAGGAAGTTTCTCCAATTCCTTCTAAGGGAGCCCAACGTGGACACCTGGGCCAGCCCCTGCCAGGGCTGAGCTCCCGGCACCCGCCGCCGCCCCGACCCGCCCCGGCAATTCCTGCGATTCAAGCCTGGCAAAACCACTGCTGCCCTGAAAGGGGACAGCATCCAGTCGTCATCTCCTTTCTTGTAAAAATTAACCCCCCTCCCCCCAGCAGCTATTTCTGTAATTTCTGTACCCGAACCCCCGCGTGTTTCCCGTGCGGGAGCTGCCACCGCGCAGGCACGGCCGCGGCGAGCGCCGGGACTCCTCGCGCCTCTGCCCGCTGACGCTGCTCCCTCCAGCCGAGCCGAACGAGCCATCGGGAGGGCAGAAAGCGCCCGGCTGCCTCCCCGCCGCCCGAGCGAGCTGGCGGCTCGCAGAAGGGAAATCTTGAAACCTTCACCACGCTTCTAAGCACAGCGGCCGCCCCGCAGCCGCCTTCGCTTGGGCGCCAGCCCCGCCGCACGTCCCCCCCCTGGTATTTCATCCCCACCCAGCTGTCCTCACCCGCCCCACGACTTCCCTCCCCCAGCCAGCCCTTATTAAACCTCGCCGAAAATCGCTTTGTTGGGGGTACTTTTCCCGTAGCCACGCTCGCTGTGGACGCATCCCACCCTGAATTCACACGGGGCAGGCAGCGAGCGCCGACCAAACTCCTTAACCCAGCGGCCGGAACTACGCGGAAGGGGCACCCAAACCTTCTGGGCGAGGGTTTTTGTTCCAGCCGTTTCGGCGCGCCGCCACGCACCTGATAAGAGGCGGCAGCGCCGACACACCCCGAGATAAAGCCCCAGGGTTCGAACCTCCAGAGCCCTGAGCGACAGGGGGGGGGAACAAACACCCGAAGGAAAGGCTCTGCGCCTAACATCAGGGCCGATGAGAGCGGCGCGCGAAGGGCAACGCGCAGCGCAGCAGCCGAGCTCTCGTTTCTAGCTCAGTAAAACACTGGCAAGCTTTTAATTCCTCTTGAGACTTCCTTAACGAACGTAAATACTTAGGAAGGAAAAAGACAAATGCGCGTGACTCGGTCAGGCCCCCTGTGCGCGGCTCCTGCCTGTTGACTTGGTGCCGCCTCCCTCTCCAGGAAGGGTTTGGAGCGAACGAACGCGCCGAACCGACAGCTATGCCTCTCGCCCCTCACTTCCCCAAATGTTTTGGAGGAAAAGCCCACGGCCCCAGCGGGCTGTTTCCCTGCCAGCTCTCCGATTCAGGGATTCCTGTTCCCGACGAAGCGAGAACGTGGGCTGCTCCTGCCACGCACACACACACACCGGGCTGACACGGCCGAGGCCGCAGCGTGCCGCGCGGCGGGAACCTGCTCTGCAAAAAGGTTTTGGCTTCACGGGGTCCACGAGCCAGCCAACTCGAGCATTTCTAAAGGTTCCCCTCCTAAAACATCCCCACCCTTGCGTCGAAGCCCGCCCCACGGACCGCCAAGGGAGGCCCAGCCGCTGGAGTGCGCATTTTAGGCAGGTCCCTGCGGCGCAGCAGCTCGCCCGGCGGCGCTTTCAGCCCTTCCCGGAGATTTCCTGCAGCCTCTCGCCCGCAGCAGCGGGGCAGGGAAGCCGAGCGGCCCTCCAGGAAGCTGCCTCGAGAAAAGAAACTCCGGCCAGATTTCTAAAAAATTCCCGTGCTCCCCAGCACCTTTCTTTTGCTGGGAGAAGGGTTTGGCCTCGCATCTTTTATCCCCGGTATCGGTGCAGATTTGGATCCCCCGGCAGCACCTCCGCGGCACACCCTGCTGCCATGTCACGATGGACAGATCCTTCAGCGGGCTGGGCTGGTGCACGGCAAAGGTTCGGCAGAAAGGGAAGCTGAAACGGTGAAAAAAAAAAAATCAAGCCACAGCAGCCGAGGCCAAAGGAAGCAGGGTTTTCGCTCCTGGCACTCGCACTCTACAATTTCAAGATTTCCACCTCCGGGCTTGACCGTCAGGCTCCGATTTTAGAGGCACTGTCAAAACAAACTGCGGTTTTCGAGTACGTCCAGCCGCTTTTTATAGCGCAAGGAACCACCACCAGTGGGTTTTGCTTACGTTTATTCGCAACCGGCTCGAAGCAGCCCCCGTGTGACAGGGGTTGCCCCCCCCCGAATACCTCCAGGAGCACAAGGCACCGACCCTGTCCCCGGTCCCAACGTTGCTCTGCTGCGGCTTTTAGGGTGGAGGAAATTGGAGAGGTTGGGATCCCCAGATACCTCGGGGATCTCGGAGGACCTGAGGACCAGAAACCCTGCACCAGGCTCGTTTTGTGCCGGAGGAATTCATCGGCGGGGTGCTGGGGACGACAGGACAAAACCCGCGGGGCTGATGGTGTCGCAGCCAGGTCCCCGCATCGCTGCCCGGGGACGCTGCACAATTCCCACCCTGGGAATTCTGGAAGCTCTCTCTGGGTGCGCGCTGTTAGGCCTGGGGACGGAAAGCGGAGCCAAAACCAAAGACAGGACCTCCCCCCGGATGGAAATCCTAAAGCTGAGCTGCGGGGCCAGATGTTGCGTGCAGCTGTGGGGCTTCGCTCGAATCCGTCGCGATAATCCCCCGCGGGCTGGAGAGGCAGGAATGCAAGAGGGCTCCGCTTCGTTTCGGGCTTTCTGCTTCGTTTCACCAGCGCAGCACCTGCAGCTAGCAGCCTGGCTCTCTGGCCCTTCTCTCGGTACCGCTGCGCTTGCTTAAAGACGCAGAATGCTGCTTTAAAGGGCTGGGTTTGGCTTTTATGGCAAGGCACACATCTTCGGTTCGAATCTGCTCATGTCCTTCCCCCGAGAGAAGGCAAACCTCCAGCCGGGACTGCTGAAACCTCTGCCTATCCCCCCGGATACCCCATTCCTGCCCCAGCTGTTATGCTCCGTGATCTCAGCTTCTTAAAAAAGAATCCGCAGCGAAGGTGCCACGCGTCAGACACCCACCAGCACCCTGGAAACACCCCGAAAGCCCCCGGCAGGCAAAATTTGAAAGGCTCTGAGCTTTAAAAGCCCGGAGCAGAGCGCTTCCGAGTCAAACACGTGCCACCAGCGCAAAGCCCGGGTCACCAGCACGCCCTGCGTACGTCCGCCTCCCCCTTTCCTGTCCTCTCCGTGGCCAACGAGAAGAAGTTGGTCTTGGTTTAAATGCCAAGCTGCACAACCACACTGCCAGCCCACCTGGAGGCTCCTCCGGCCGAGCGCGCGGAGGGAGGCACGAGGGTGAAGGAGCACGCGGCTGCTTTGCATGGAGCAGGCTGCGCCGGCACAGCACCGGGGCAGGGTTTATTTTCCCCCTGTATCATCCTTATTTTTTTGTTTTCTCTGCATTTACCAGGCACCGAGGAACCGAAACTTCTTCCTGCAGTTCCTACGCTGGTCAGGCCCCCGGTGCCCGGGATGCTGCTCGAGGCTCGGCAGCGGGACGCAGCCGGCGCCAGCAGCCCCTGCGGGGGGACGTCTCCAGCCTAGCAGCACCTGCAACGGGCATTAAGAGAATAAATCTCCCTCTCACGTAACTCTTCTTCCCCCCCAAAATCTCCGCAGCCCTAAGGAAAAAAGAAGAAATCCATTGAGGGTGGGTACGTGCTGCGAGCAGCGCAGGCTCCCGGCAAAACGGAGGCCGAGATCCTTTTTCTGGCTCCGCCACCACGTTGTTCTGCCCCTGCTCGATTCCTCTCCTTAGCATCCTGAATCCCGCCTATGGAAATGAGGGCTCTAGCACAGAAACTTCCCCTGCTGCTAAGACAAGCGGAGAGCAAACGCACAAGGAAGCCGACCTCCAAGGCTGGGTCCTTTAAACAGCAGCGGCGGCGGCTCGGAAAGCCCGCGTGCCCCTGAAGAGTTAAAACGTAGTTATGGAGACGGGGCCGATTAAAATTCTGGGCGAGCGTATTTAAATCGCAGGGAGAGCCGGGCTCGCCCGACTGGATCGTCAGCCCACAAGTTCCCCCAGCCCCGGCTTTGATTTTTCCACCGCGACGCACGCAAAAAATCCTCTCCTGCTTTTTGGGATCAGGCCGCGTGTTGCGCGAGGCGACGCAGGAAACGATTCCCACCTGGGAAGCGAGGCCACTTGGTGCTTCTGTACCCCGGAATTTCCCCCGGGCTGTTCAAACGCTGCCCACAAGCACGCTGCCGGGGCGCTTAGCGTCTCCTCCTCCTGAAAGGCTTGCCGGGAGGGAGGAAGAGACGACGGCATCTTGCCGTGGGACCGCATCCCTGCCCAAATCACCGCACGCAGGAGCTCGGGATAGGACCCCACCCGGCTGTGCCCCCCGCAGACCCCGTCACCCCTTCAGGCTGTTTTTATCAGACCCCGCTGAGAGCTTGCGGGGGGGGTCCCAGAGCTCCCACGCTCGGGTTGGTTTCAGGAGGGAAATAACCTGAGCTCTGCTGCGGAGCACCGAGACGCGGGGTGCCGGGCGCTCTCCTGCCCTTTCCCGTCTCCGTCCCGATTATTCTCCCTCTGCTCTTCGAGCAGAGGCGGCCGGGGACTTGCACGCGGACAGGAGCCACGCGGGGACAGGCTGCGCCCCGCAGTCACCGCCCCGGAGCTGACGTACAGGAGAGATTCCGCAGCCTTGTCCCGCGTAGTTGGCATCAAAGTGCTGCGATCGACGGGAGCCACATCGATGGGCAATAATAACCATCGTTATTATTTATAAGTCACGTCGGTAAAGGGATGAAAACTTCCCCTTAAAGCCGATCCCGGAGGGCAAAGCCTCCTGTGGCGGGACCCCGCAGCACGTCCCCGCGGGGACGCCGGCTCCAGGCACGTCCTCGGCTCCCCGCTGGGCTCCCGCTGCCTTCCCCAGGCTGGGCGCTGCTTTGGGAGAGCAAAAGGGAGGCAGGCTGAAAGGCAGAGCTGGCAGAAAGGAGCCGCGAAGGTAACCAGTGGCAACTGTGCCTAATCCAGCGCGGGGACAAAACCGCCGGCCTCATTCTTACCCGCGGCACGCGTCGGGCCGAGCGTGGGCACGGCCGCAGCCTCCTCCGTGCAGCTTCTCTTTTTATTAATGATTTCGGCCTCTTTTTTTTTGGACAAATAAGTCCTTTTAAGAGATGAGGCTGGAGCTGGTTTGAGCATAAAGGAAGCACAAAAGCTTGTTCCTCGGCCAACGTATTCAGTGCACAAAATTAACGTATTCTGGTCTGCTATTGCCATAGAACTGCCAAGGAATAAGCTGCTCCAATGCTCCTGTTCCTGTCTTTTTTTTTAAAGTATGACAAGAAAGAACAGACAAATACTCGACATCGTGTTGAAAGTAACGAGCTCGGCAGTTCTCTGCCCGATATTCAGGCCACGGCACCAAAGATGTCTCGGTGCCAAAGGATGCAGCGGCTGGATGGGCACCCCTTAGGTGCATCGGCAGCCTGCAGGTCAGGATTGGAAGCAAGAAAATCTCGGAAAAAAAACTATTTACTAGTGAATTTTTTTACAATTTGCTGATCCCCAAACACGTGGGCTAATGACCAAGAGCAAAGGCAAGCTGACTGCCAAGCCCCAGAATGACGGAGCTGTAGGGCTTGGAAGGGACCTCGAGAGATCGCCGGGTCCAACCAAATCCACGCAGATTTTTGGTAGCTTCTTCACCAGCTAGAGGGTGGCTAGTTTTTATTTCTTAGAGCTCCAACTGAACACTAATTTAGTCAGTTCTGAGCTGAGGAAGGGTGGCTTATCCCTGCTGAAAGCAGGGCAGAAAGGCAAAGACGAAACGAAGACGGAATCCCATTTGGCCCACTTCTGATCCACGAACGTACCGGAGGCAGGAAGGACCCCAGGCGCACGTAACGATGACGAGGAGAAACCCCAGGTGCCCGCTGGCTGCACCAGGATGCGCTCGTCCCTTCCTCCCCAGCACCAAGCTGGGAATTGAGCAGCTTTCCTGCACCTCCAGGGAGGTGAAGGAGAAGCCTGGCTCTGCACCAGACTGCGCGGTAGGAGGCCACGAGAGAACGGATGTGAGATGAAGGGAGAGATGTTCAAACTCCGGAGAGAAACCTCAGCGCCACGAGCCTGGTCAAGCAGGGCATCAAGTTGCCCAGCGAGGCTGTGAAACCTCCAACCTTGGGGGTTTTCAAGAGCCACACGGATAAAGCCCTGAGCAACACGGCCCTGCTGCGGGCAGGAGGCTGGACCGGAGACCCGCGGAGGTCTCAGCTGACCTTCTGAGCCACCCAGTGCCCCTACCTTGGCAGCGGTCTCATCCTCTGATAGAGCTCGTGCCGCAAAGCCAGCCCGCGATGCCATAACTGCACAACAGCCTGGACGAGCTCCGTCCTCTCCGAGACAGCCCCGCACCCGGCTGCTGAAAGCCTCCCAGATAACGACGGTCCCTTCCTTTTGATTTCACCCTTTGCCTCGGATTCCCCTCCGTGGAGCAACGCTTTCACGGCCCCGTCCACGCAACCAGCCTGCTGCCTCGCAGGCGAGCCCGGGGAGGTTTTCTCCTCCTCGCAAGAAAAATAACCAACCAAACCCTCCTGATGATTGACGCCGCTCTTTGAACAGCATCAGCTAGTGTAGAAAGCTGGCTGCAGCGTTTTAAAGCTCTGGATGTCACATCGGGAGTCTGGCCATGGCGGGAGGGGAGCCTGGGGCCGTCGCCTCCCGGCACAAAACGCTCGATTCGAGGCGCCCCGAGCACAGCAGCGGCGAGCCAGGCAAAAGCGAAACGGAAGCCGGTGGGTGTGCCCGCCACCTTTTGTGTTTAGAAAACAGCAGGCAAGGGTGGGTTGGTTGCTTGGTTTTAATTTGGGGAGAACGGAGAAAAAGGTGAAGGAGCAAGAGGCAGAGCCAGGTAGGCGACCGAAGGCGCCGGCTCCGTGTCGTGTAGGAGAAACGCGGGGAGAGGCGCAGGGGCGGCGGAGCTGGAGCCCTTCCCAGCAGGACCCAGCGAGGAGGGAGCTGGTGCCAGAGAGCTGTGGAGAAAAGCGGGCTGGCCCCGGGAACAAGCAGCCCGTTTCCTGCTCGATTGCGACCGGGCGAAAGGAACCGGGGCTCTGCGACTGAGCAAACAAAGCGCGTTTACCTCCAGCTCCCAGCGCGCGCTCCCCTGCCGGAACAAGGGCTGGGGAGCGCCCGGTGCCGCCCTGCTGCAGCTAAAAAAAATAATAATAATAATAATAAAAAAAAAGGCTTTTAAAAAAATAAACCGCCGGGCTCTTTTCCACGGTGTGTTACGTTACAGAGCCAAACTGGCCGGGTTGCAATCTTGCGGAGCGCTCCTGCGCCGCACCCCGAATGCCAGGTCTCAGGTTACCCCCGGCGTACCTGCAGGAATTTCAGCCGAAGCTCGCTTATCCCTGTCGCCTCCGCTGACACCCGGCCTTTAACCTGCCCATCTTCCAACCATCCTGCAAAGAAAACGAGTGTCATTTCCTTCCCCCCTCCCCTCCCACGCCCCCGTGCGCCGACGAGGAAGTTATAACCCGAGTGAAATAATAAATAGGGCCCGGCGAGGAGGGAACACAATGAGCAATAGGAAGGACGGCGTTCCCGCCTGACCCGAACCTCAAGTGCCTACGGAGCCCATCCATTCGGTCTCCCCACGCAGGAAAGCGGCTTTCCAGCGCCCTGCCCCAAAGCTCCTCGCAGATTTTTGGCGTCTCCACCTCTCCTCTGCCCCCAGGATGGCTTTTGAGCACGGAGGGTTTGACTTGAAGCGACTCGGGGAGATTGACGCCGCTCTCAGCGGCGACGCTCGCGGCGTTGCCAGCCGCCGCCGCGCATCTCGCCGGGCTGTTTACCACGAGCAAACGGCCGAGCAGCAAGCCTGGCTTTATCGCTTCACCTTCCCCATCACTCCCCCACGGCTGCTCCCTCTCAGCCCAGAATCCACCGTGAAAACAGTTGGTGAAACACGTTAAAGGCTTGATGTAGGTGCGCAGACTCTACCGTTACAACTTCACGCTCAGTCTTCCCTAACTGGGGAAAAAAAAATAAAGGCAAAACTTTATTTACATATAACCCAGTGCTGCTGCTCCTGTTCCCGTTACCTTTGAGGTCCGCACGGATTTTTCCGGCGCCACCACCACCACGCTGAGGCATAAATCAAGAGATTTAGGCAAGGCTTGATTTATTTCGCGCACTTCTTTGATGAGCGAAGGCTTTCCCTTTGGCTGCCCCGTGGTGATTAACTATGTACCCACTGGAAGCCCGGCGCTGCCGAGAGACCGGCGCGTTTCGGTCCTGAAGTCTGACGAGATGTTGGAAGACCTGATTAGTCTCGAAAAATAAAATAAATGATTTCCGTGTCCCTGGGGAGGGGCAGAAAAGCAGATTTTTTGGGGCTGCCCCTGTGCTCTGTGCAATCCCAGCAGGATGAGTTTGCACAGGGCGAACAGGAGGGTGCTGGAGCCACGCCGTGGTCAGTCTTCCCCCAACAACTCGAGGGGGCAGAAAGGAAATCCTTGTCTCCCCAACAACTCGAGGGAAATCCTTGCCTCCCCGGGGCACGGCGCAGTGCTTTCCCTAATCAAAACGTTATTAAGCTGACGGAGCGCTGAGCAGGAGACTCCTTCGCTTTCCCCCACTAGCCTTTTCCTCTTTCCGCCGTGTTTCACGTTGGCACGCGTTATTTTCACAGACGGAAAGTAACTATAGAAGCAACCGGAGCACTGCATTTAAAAAATAACAACAAAATATTCGGGAACAACCTCATTTTTCCCACTATTTCGCAGCCGAGCCGCTGCACGCTGCGCCTCCACCGCACGGCAGATGAGGCACCTTCTCCTGCAGAGGCTGGCGTCGCATCTGCCCAAAACCATCGCCCAGTCAAAGCTGCCTCTGGCAACACCAGCCTGGGGAACAACGGAGCTCTGCAGAAATAAAGCTCTGGGGTAAACAGAAGATTGGGCTCCCTGTGAACACGTCTGATAAAGAAATCACCCGGGCAATGCTCAGCTTACCGCCCTCCGGAGAGGCTGACGGGTTCTATCCCGACACGAAAGCCCACTGAATTTGGTGAGTGTATTTTGCCATCGAAACCCCAAAGTGGATTTGTACCACGATTTTCTGCCCCCCTCCTCTGAAAACGAGCGTTTAATCTACCAGATCCGCTTAAGGAAAAGAGAGAAACTGCTGCACGTGGATGGAAATCCCAGCGTCAGCGCTTTAAGGTCGTGCTAAATGCCAAGCGAGCAGACTTTGTGCTGCGTTGAGGTACGTGGTGATCCCCACGTGCGCACCAAACCCCGCTGCCAGCATCACCTCCGGGGTTAGGGGCAGTGAGGGACGCCCCCGGCTTCGGATGATGCCCCCCTGCCTCTTCGAAAGAGAAGCTGAAAGCTCAGCTCCTGTTGAAAGCTCAGCTCCTGTAGGCTACGTTTCAGCTTTAAAAAAATAAACGAGGAGGAGGGGAGCTAGGGTTAAAGGAGCTACAATTTCAAAATATTCAACCTACAAAATCGACTTGGGTGCAATTTGCATTGATCAGACCCTGCGAAGCCACAAAACCCCTCCTTATCCTGCCTTGGGCTTGCATCGCCGCGTCCCCGTGAGCAGCTGTTGCTGCCCGGCTCTCTCCACAAGCCTCACGAGAAGCTTTCACTGCAACAAACGCCAAGGCAAAGAGAAAGAAGGAATTAAAAATCCAAATAAAGCTCTTTTTTTTTTTTTTTTCCCCCTACCATGTAATTACAAATGACAAACATATCTGTGGCTTACAGAGGAGGCAATAAATTAAAGCTACAGTCACAAATCGGACCAAAAAAAGAGACTTAAGTCATTCCATCCACCACCCCGGGACAGCTCCAGCCCCATGGGATGCTTCTCAGCCTTGTGAAAGGCTTGGAGGCCAGAAGTGAGCAAGTCCACGACGAAGAGCGAGCTCCGAAGCTTTTTCTTTCACAACCGAGCCAACCCTCTGGTGCTTCCCGAGCAAAGCCTTTTGGGTCTGGTCGCAGGAACAGCAACAGGTTTTTAGCAAACAAGCTGGTTATTTGTGAACGGAGCACATCGTTAAAAAAAAAACACACAACAAAAGGCGAAGTTTGATCCTCAGCAAAATGGCTGCACGCGTTTCTTCCGCAAACGCTCAAGAAAATGGCTGCAAAATTTCGTTTTATAGAAAAAACAACGGGCCCTGGATGTAATTTTAACTTCAATTTGGTGCAAGGATATTTGAACCTACGAGGAGGTTCCAGTAACCTAACTCCTACCTCCTGAGAAAGATGCAGCAGAACAGCCCCACGGACCTGGTCCTGGAGACCACGGCAACTCCTCACCTTCAGCCACAGCAGAATAAAGAAAATAACCCCGTCTCCTACCTTCTTCAGCTCCCATGTTCCGCGCGTCCTAACCAGCGCTTAGGAAGTGAGGCATTCCTCTCTCCCTAACTCTGGTGAGCAAAACTGCCTTAGGAGTAGTCATGAAACAGAAGTAGTATACAGAGATATTTTTAAATCTAAGTATTTTTGAGTATTTTCTGGTATTTGGGGATCTTTTGAGTTTGGTATTTTCTCTAAGAGCTGTACTCAGACACACTGCAACTCACGGAAGCTATGGGGGGGAAAAAGAGCCCTACAGCCACATACCCGTGGACTCGGCTCTAGTTTGCAGACACTTCCAAGGAATTCCAGGATAATTTACATTTCAGGAAAGAGGACTTTCAGGTGAAGCAAAGTCACGATCACATCAGAGGTGAGCTTCTCCAAACAAGTACATCATAAATAGTTTCTGCGTCTCAGCCGGGCTGAAGCCCATCCAGACAGACATCCCCCAAAGCCCAGGGTTTGGTTTCAGAGCACGTCCGTCTGTTAAGACCCAGAGGGCTTCCCAGCGTGGCACAAGCCCCCAAAGCTCAGGTGAAGGAGATTTCCGGCAGACAGATCCAAGACTTGGGCGATTTGGGCTGTGCAGGAGCCATCTCCCTACAGCACAGATGTGACAGCAGCACAATAGCATGAATAATTTTCGTTACTCACTCCCTCCCAAACGAAGGCATTCAGAGGCTAAATTAGGAACATGAAAACGATTAACATTAGCGTTAACCTCAGTCCCACCCTAATTGCACTACATAAAAGCATACGTAACAATTACAAAGATAACATTGTGTGTCATAAATATCACACACAGGAATACAGCAGTCACAGCATTCGTTTCCTGACCCGGGAAAGCTGCTATAATTGTAGAGCATTGTGCCACGGAGGATTCGGATCTGGGAGCTGGTTGCCAACAGGCCTCGTTTGCTGTAATTTCCCCATCGGGCTCTTCCAATCCTTCACGTTCCCCATCAACGTCATGTCAACGCTCTGCTCCGGATCCAGCACGATGCCGTCTGGCAGGAATTTCACGTTCTCGGTGGAAACAAATTAAGCCAGATGGGGAGACGTGAAGCAATTAAAGCAGAATGCGTGTGTGCTGGTTTGTAGAGGCACGTTGCTCAACGACAGGTACCTGAACTAAAGCCTTGGTCCCTGTCGGAGGCCCCCCATCCAAGCCTCCGTTCAGACAGAAAAGCCCATTTCAGATACAAGGAATTTGGCTGTTACACCACTCTCAAGCCAGAGGTTTGAGGACCTGGGGGTCCTGGTGGACGACAGGTTGGCCACGAGCCAGCAGTGTGCCCTGGTGGCCAAGAAGGCCAACGGGATCCTGGCGTGCATTAAGAGGAGCGGGGCCAGCAGGTCAAGGGAGGTGATCCTCCCCCTCTACTCTGCCCTGGTCAGGCCTCACTTCGAGTACCGTGCCCAGTGCTGGGCTCCCCGGTACAAAAAAGACAGGGATCTCCTGGAAAGAGTCCGGCGGAGGGCCACAAAGATGATACAGGGCCTGGAGCATCTTCCCTGTGAGGAAAGGCTGAGAGGCCTGGGGCTGTTCAGCCTTGAGAAGAGAAGACTGAGAGGGGATCTCATCAATGTTTACAAATACCTGAAGTGTGGGAGACAGAGGCATTTGGCCAACCTCTTCTCAGTGGTTTGTGGGGACAGGACAAGGGGCAATGGCCACAAGATGGAGCCCAGGAAGTTCTGCACCAACATGTGAAAGAACTTCTTCACGGTGAGGGTGACGGAGCACTGGGACAGGCTGCCCAGGGAGGTTGTGACAAACATCTTGCACCTCAGCGAAGCATTCTCCAGTCAATATTTCCTGGTAAACACTAATATCAGCTTTTAGCCCTAAACACTTCAGCTCTAAACGCTTTTCTATCAACTATTGAGAAAGTTAAAAATGACACGTTCAATGACATCCATATTTTCCTATTAAAGTTAACGGATGACAGTGACTCTACTTAGCAGGTCTGAAGAAGGAAGGGGTTCTCCAAAACAGAACTACCAATATTTTTGCACCACCTAAGTGGTGACATAAGCTGTCAGCATCTCTCTTATCCCAGAGGTAAACCACTGGCTCGGGTCTCTTCTCACTTTCATCTCCACTTCCTGCCCAGGAAGAACAATCAGTTCTACATCAGCCGCTCCTCTTTCTGTACTTAATATCTTTTATAAATTATACACATATTTTTTGGGCCATTTCCCTGAAAGTCATCAAGTTGTGCTTTTTCTCCTGAAGCGGGATTCCCTCTGGAGGTCGTGATGCTGGCAATTCTCCTTCCACTGCTTGCACCGCGCGGTCCGAGGGCGAGATGAGCCTCCCTGAAAGGTTCCATGGGCAACGCTAAGCGCTGGCTATTCCCTACCAGCTCTGCACTTTCCGATAAATCCCTCCCTCATTAGTATGCTGAGCTGCATTAGTTCTGCCGCTTACGATGCGAAAGCATTAAAGTTGCGCTGAATTTTCAATTTCACAGCTTGCAATGTGATGCGTTAGATACTGCGGGGTCGCCAGCCGCGGGGCACTGACAGCGTTTGCTCACCGCTTTGGATTTGTGAGCGACCGTCAGTAAATCTGCTACTGCCTGGAAAAGGGGCAGCGCATGTGAGCAGAGATGAAGCCACGATAGGTACAAGAGGGGCAGAACGACCGTCCAGTATCACACACGGCCCTGGTAGCACCGTGACCTCAGCCAGAAAGTTGGGTTCATCCTACACGATCCAAATGTGGGTTTGTTAAGGGTAAGTTAAGGATGGATTGGGTCATTTCCAACCCGATTCTGCGATTCCCTGGCGGCAGGTAGGCGGTAAGTTTACACTGCAGACTTTCCATCGAGCCTGGGAAGTGCGATGAGCTCTCCCCACCCAACCTCCGTGCCGCTCGGTTCTCATGGCACTTGTAAGATTTGAAGATTTTGAGGTTTCTCAAGTGGGGCTGCAACTGCCCAATGGTTCCGAAGGCCGCCTGGGACAGCGGGCTGATCAACACAGGCTACGTGCTCTTCTCACTCTTGTATCCTCAGGGACCTAAGCTGCAAGAACACAGTATTTTACTCACCAGTTTTCAATTCCCCGTTTACTCCCCACGTGAAAATGATGAAGAATGACCAATGCACAGAGCTTTTCAGCCCTGATGATCAGATGAGAACAAGGCCAGCCAAGGCTACGGCACACATCCGTGTACTCAAGTTTCGTTCAAGCAGAAAGGTGCCAGGGGTAGCAGACGGCTCCTAGATGCCCAAATGCGGACTTGCAGTAGGATTCCTCAGTGCATACGGAGCATTATGGCTTTAGAGGCACGGAGTGGATTAATCAAACAGAATAATTATCTCATGGTGAAGTGTTGAGCCGGAATTAATGAGATTAGCGTTCGTGTCCCAGCTCTTGAAGTTCTCACCCCTGGGGAAGTCGTATCAGCTCCTGCATCTTTCCACAAAACCTCCTCGGCGTTACTGATTGCAGAACCCGAGTGAAGATGCCAGAGGAAGAAAACTATACCAAAGCAGACTTTAAAAAAAAAAATCCCTTACTATCTGTTACGAGGCAATGTCTTGTTTTATTCATGATTCTTTGAAGGAAGATCTTCCAGCTTAAGGGATAAAAAAACCAAGCGTTTGTGTTATCTTCTGAACAGTACCACGTGCTTCTACTGGTAAGGACAATCCTAAAGGAACACTCCCACCAACGTACCAGAAATCGTGCAGTGCAATTTCACGTAACAATGCGTTTGAGGGTACTTCATTACAACGTGTCTTCAGGAAAAACTGTGAAGCCAGCTCCTGGCCTCAGATCACGCTAGCACAGAAGGGCACGGCAAGAAGATCTGTCCCATAAGCTTCTCGTGTCCGTATTTTGTCATCTCCCCGAAGACTTGGGTTCTTTACACGTGGCTGTGCCTTTTTGTTTCTGAAGTTCCCACTGCAGGAAGCAAGGCCTTGACCCATCACGATGGATTTCTAATGCAGTTACTCCACACCAGCTCACCCCGGGTGTCCAACATCTGGCATTTGGAAGAGTTTGGTCACATCCCCATTCCTCTGTAAAGCACGGGGACATCCAAGACTTCTCAGGACGCGCCTTCGTGGTTGGACCAGGTGACCTTGAAGGTCTTTTCCAACCTTAACGATTCTGTGATTCTTCTGATGGCTCTTCTGAGAAGCTCTATCAGCGCGCACAGTTAGGCTAGCCATCTCCCCATCGTCCAAAACGTAAAACACGGGGCAGATTTTGTGTGAATGGAAAGAAAGGGAGAAGCGTGTGGGTAGAAGAAGCTCAGTCGTATTTCCAAATGATTTCTTGGTGCTTTTTCATCTAAAGCCAAGCTTATATTGAATCCAAGTTTGTGTCATGAAGTTTAACGAGCAAGGGGAGGCTTCCTCCACCCTGAAAACACAGCGAGCAGCCAAGTGGTGGAAGGAGGAATTTGACACAAGATGATAACTGTGTTTTGGTGGTCGCATCTGTGTCATCCATAACCCAAAAGCTGTCATCATCTGACCCCAGCACGAGGTGACAGACCCCACAGAGACACCAGCAGCCGCAACCACCAAGCCTTCCTCCCCACGCTCAGCACCAAGCTGCGCTGCCAGGGCTGCAGGGAGAAACCTCGGTGGGAGGACGCAGAACCCACAGGATTTCAGCCCAGCGTTTTTCCACCAATTTCCAATCGCCTTGAAAGCGTAATTAACGTCGGTTGTCTTGATTTTATCGCCGTTTTCTCAGGTTGTAGGCTGGTTGGGAAAGCACTGGGCATGTCTCCGTGGGTATGCGTGCCAGCGCGTGCACGTACTTGTCCGCACTCACCAGCTTCCCAGCACAAACTGCTTTTCTCAGGGCCTCCTTGGAGAGCAGAAGCTCGTGAGGACGCCTAACCTTCGGGAAATCTCCCTCCTTAGCCCGTGCAGTCGCTGAAAAAAAAAAGAGATTTCTGCTCCCAATGCTTCTTGCTGAGATGGGGAGCTCACACCAAGCTCAGCTAGGCTCAGCTCTCCGCGCTCCCCAAGGTGTTCTGACAAACTGCTCTCAGGGGGGTTTCAAACAAAGATGCTAAAACGGCCCTTTCGGTAAGGAGGAGATTTTTTTTTTCCCCCTTCTCCATGTAAATTTTAAGGTCCCCTGGTAAACCAAAGGATGAGATTCTGCGAAGTCATGGGGAATCTATTAAAAAAGGGACCAAGAGGAATCTTACCCAGGCTGAAGGCTAATTGCCATTTGTCCCTTCTCCATTAATTATTCTGAAGCTCCCTCAGCTTCTGGGGCAGCCAAAGCCAAACCTCAGAGGTAAAAATAAAAAAGGTAAAAAAAATATATATATAGTTTCTATTCAAATAAAGGTCACAAGAGATGCAGGCAGGCAGGTGACCCCCACGGCTGCTTTCCCTTATGGGCTGAGAAAGCGTGCAGCCAGACTCATCGGAGAGCACAGATGCAGAAGAACAGCAGCTTTAAGAAACGTTATGCCCCTAGAGGGTAGGTCTGATTCAGAAAAATAGGCTGGGTGTTGCCAAAGGGCTGGAGAATTCCAGCCAAAAAACCAGAGACGTTTCACTCACAAAAAAAAAAAAAAACTTCCTTATTCAGTGGAAAATTGTTTGCTGCGAACTCGGACGGAAGTTTGTGAGCCAGCCCAGGCAGGGCTTCCACCTCTATAGCGAACAAGAAAGGCCAAGAACAAGGCATCCAAACACGCTGCCCTGCCAAAACCTCAGCGGTTTATCATCTAGAGTTCAAATCAAGACCTCCAGCCCTGCTACACGCGGAAGGGTTTCCAAGGAACGTCTGCTGGCACCAACCCTAAAACGCAGCTTCCGACCCGCAGCTCGCTTTCTCCGCCGATTCTGAAAGCTCGATTTCCTACGAAGCTGCCTCCCTGCCACATCCTCTGCGCTAGCACAAGGCTGCAATACCACAGCGTTTTGGAACAATGCGCTGGATTTCTCTAAACACAACTGTTTATGTAAGCCTGCTGGCCCCAGGCTCGGGGAGGAGAAGAGCCCGTCCCGGAGCAGGAGGGCGGCACCACGGCGTGGAGCAGAGCCCCGAACGATGCTCGCTTATGCACCAGCGCTTCCCTCCTGCCCTTCCGATCAAGCTGTCGGCAGCGGGAAAGCAATTATTTTGGAAAGCTGAGCAAGCCTCGGAGGCACGGAGTGAGTGCGACCACCGCGGGCAGGAGACGAGGGATCCCACCCGTGCCCCACTACCACCAGCCTGGCTTCGATCAAAGGATTAGATTTATCATGGCACTCTTCGTGCAACACTTTTTGAGCCCGTTCTCCTCCCTCTGCAGTCGCTCATCCGCCAGGGAAACAGCAGCTCCAGCAACACCTGCCATGGGAGCAGGGACAGGAGGCGAGGGGCACTGCTCCTGGTGATGCGAGGGCAGAAGAGCATCGCTGCTTCAGGAACCACGAGACCAAGACGTCTGACAAGGAGCTTCCAGACCTGGGAGCACGAAGATGTCTGGGACCCCAAGGTTTCCAACACAGAACCTCTTCGGTTTCACATCCGGCCTCTGAAATCTTACCTGCACGCTGCAGCCGCGCGCTGCTGGGCTGCCAGCTTCACACCCCGTGGTAAATCTGAGCTGGAATAAACGGGACGGCGCTGGAAGGGCAGACAAAAAGCCAGCGACTTGCCTCGCACCTCGTTCAGAAGGCTCTCACCAAGGATGGAAAGCGCCGTCAGGCTATGCACGGCTCCACACCGCTCAGCTCCAGCCAACATCGCATCCGTGCCTGGCTTCGCCAGGCAGAACGAACCTCCCACACCACTTATTTCTGTTTGTGCTGGCCGGCCTAACCACGCAGCCCTTCCCAAAGCGTCAGCCCACCGCCACTCCTCTCCGTGCGAGCCCAGCTTTTCCAGTTTTCATCCCCAAACCACCGAGAGGCCTCGACACGCACATCCAGAGCGCGTCTTCCGAGAAAGCTGCTGCCCGAGAGCAGCCAGCGGAGCACGCGGTCACTGGATTCTGATACAACCTGTATCGACAGATCCATCCTCAGGCTCTCGCTTCTCTAAAAAGGGTTTTATACGCCCAAAAAACAAGTATCTGACCACGGCTGAGGCTATAAAGGGGGAGTATCGCAGGCGATTTTCTTCCTTACCTCTCGCTTTAGCCTCCCGGAGCTTAATCCTTGCCTGGGTTCAGCTACGGAGGAAACGTGCCCCAGGAACCAAAGCCGTTCTCCTCGGGCAGTTGCCGCTTCTCAGTAAGCCAGGGGGATGCATTCAGCTCTCGACCTCAATCAGCTTTTTCCCCCAAATCAAAAACGGAGCCCAAAAAGGGAGCCAACAGAATGCAAAATGCAGGTAGCGAAGCCCGGCGCGAAGTTCAGCTGAGCGCACACACGCACCCTGTAACAGACCTGGAACGCGTCGCCCAGCGTCGCGCCGGTACAAAGGGAAGCAGTGAAAGCTGCGAGTCACCTCGCTTTGGAACAGAGGTTATCGCACACGGTTTGCAGAAGAATTCGAAGAATTTCTGCACGAAACCAGGAATTGGTCAAGTTGGTGAAGCTCGCAGCGTCAACAGGAACCTACGTGAAAGTTTGAAGGAAACAGCAGACCGCACGTACAAGCTCCATCTCCAGACGGCGTGAGTCTACACACGTGAAAGCCCCAGCAACAAGAAATGCTCTAAGGAAAGACCCTGCTTGGAAATTCACCAGGTTTCAGGCACGCGTCTCCGTTTGCTACTCCAGAAGCGCAGCCCTAGCATCAAATCCCTTCCGGCCGGGATCAAACGCCCAACAAGCAGCCTCGCAGCGAGGGTTTTTTTTTTTTAAACACCATTTCTCAAACTTCTCCTCGAGTCAGACCACGGGAAGAGCTCCGTTCAGAACAACTGCCCACAGCCTCCCTGCTGGACGGCGCTTTGTAACTCGCTACCACGCCGAGTAACACTGCCCCGTACCCCGTAACCTTCCCTTCATTCTCCATGACCTCCTCTGCATCAAAAGGATTTGTTTTTCCCCCCTTTCCTCCTCCTTCACTGACCCCCCGATGGCAGAATTACGCGCCGGGCTCGCATCCGAACAAAGGAGACACCCCCCACAGCCTGAGCAAACCCCGCTCGTTCCGCTCAGACACGGGGAAGACTTTGCAGGCTTCGCCGTGCGGATGCTGTAAGGCTGAGAGCTGGGAATCCGTGAGCTCGTCAGTCTCCGGAGGCTGGAGAGCCCCAGAACCCCCCCGTTAACGGCGCTGCCGTACCTCAAAAGGGACGCTCCTCCAGCTGCTCGCCTCCCCGGCAGACGGCCGAAGCTCTCCCGTTGGGTACTCCGCCAACACGCGCCCGATCCTTAGGAAGGCCGATGATTATTCCCGAGGAGCCCTGCAAGAGAGGAAACAGCCCCGTTAGCAGCTCGTGCCCAGCCGAGGAAGGCGGCTCCCGCGGATCGGCCGTTTTATTTGCTGCTTTACTTTATTTTCTTGCCCCGAATGCTGGGGCTGGGTTGGGAACGATGGGGACCGTCCCACCTAGCTGATCGCCCGCCTCCGTGTGAATCGAACGCACGGAGATCTCAGTCCAGAAGCTCATCCGGAGGCACGCCAGCCTGAAGGAGCCACGGAGGGTAGAGAAGAGCTGAAGACGACAGCTCGGACGAGCCTAAGGCTGCCCGCTCACCAAATTAAACGCCGCTTTGGGCTGTTCAGTTCTACAGACAGGACAACGAGGACCACGCTCGGCCTAGAGCTGGGCAGATCTCCAGCCACGCCGGATTTCGCATCCGAATCCGGCGTGCTGCCTGGAACACGGCCTCGTGCTCTCTTCCAGATGAGGTTGGCGAGCGGGAGGGGTACCCTCCGGTCAGCCGGGATCGACGGAAAAAGGAGACCGACCTTTTTCCTTCCGTCCGCAGGCCCGATGAGCAACAAGGCGCCTTCAAAGCCCCGCTCGGCTGGCGGAAATCGCTCCGAGGGCGAATCAGGTATGTATCGCCTGGGCCATCTGAGGGAGCAGAGGCGGCTCTTCCGGAGCTGTGGGTACGGTGGCGAGGAGGCAAGGAAAACAACAGCGGTTGCGTCAAGCTGCTGGAGGGACGGGCGAACGATTCCCTTGGCAACGAGGTCAATGGGACCTGGCGATTTTCTCGGTTAGCCAGTTTTATAAGCGTATACAAACATATACTGAAGACATACACGTGTGCGTACACACACTGCCAGCTTCTCTAGCACCCTCCCCAGTTTCTGATTTCGTTTTCCACCAAAGCTCGCCGCGCTTTCCCCGCTCCTCACTGCGGGAGGCGTTTTGACCGAGGCAGCCCAACAAAGCCCAGGCCGTCCTTGCGGCAACAACATCCCGGTAACATTGATCCCCCAACCCCAGCCAGGTGAGCCCCAGACACGGCTCTTCGTGCGGGGGGCTCCACGTCCAGCACCTACAGACAGCAAAACCCCATCCGTGCCCAGGTCGGGACGTGCCCACGGCCGTCCCTTCCCGTGTCACGGAGCTGGAGCCTCGATATCCCCGCTCCAACCCGACGCATCGCGACAGCAGCTTCTCCACCTGCGCTCGACGGATCGGCTCTCCGTATTTTTTTAAGCTGTAAGGGCCACGTTCCGCAGACGCAGGCAGGAAGCAGCAGAGCATCTGCTCCCTCATCCCCGGCCGCCCACCCCACTTTGCATTCCCCTCGGAGGCACCCCGGCTTGCTGACGGCAGCGGCAGCTCCCAGCCCGGCCGGGCAGCTCCCTCTAATTACCCCGGAGCCTCCAAATGAGAGAGGGTGAAAACGAGACCGGTTCCTTGCCACGGCGACACCGCGGCTCCCTCAGCCTGGCAGCATCGCGGACGTTCCCCACGGATTTCTTTTTCCGGGGGAAGGGGAAGGTGGTGCTGGGGCCCCAGGACGGCAGGCACCGAGCGCGGGCTGCTCCTGAACGAAACGCGCGGGTGCCAAAGGCACCATCAGCCCCCCTCGGTGCTGCGATCGCGGCGCTGGGACAGGGGCTGATAAACGCTGATGGGCCCCGTACGCCCTCCCCCGGGGCTTTATCCGCAGCTTGTTCCAAAGCCCGATCAAACAGCACCGTCCTTCGCGCTTCTGTGCGAGGTTCTTTGAAAATAATTAGGGAGAAAGGATGGGAACTTAAGGAGTTTACGCACTGAACGAGAAACGAGAGGCAGCGGGCAGAGCCGCGGCGACTTCACGGCAGAGCTCAGCCACGGCGCGGGGCTGGCTTCGAGAGCCTGAAGTTTTCCCCTGTTTTCTTGGGTGATATTCAAGAGGCTCTGCGCCTTCCCTCCCCCCCGAAGATTAAAAAAGAAGGCATAAAAACGCCGTTCTGAAGCAGCTTTGTTTAACAACTAACCCTGCATTCACAGCTAGACAGCAGCGTCCTTCCTCTGTGGCTTCAGTCGGTCCTTAAAGGACGAGAAGATAATTAAAGAATGAAAAGATAACGAGATGCACCTGAATCCGGACTCCCTCCCCTGCCTTTTACAACAGATACTTCACAGGCCAGCATTTCGCAGAGCTCTAGGAAACCACGCTTCGAGAAAAACAAACGCGTTTATCCCAGCAAGGAAAGAAGCAGAGCCCATCCCCAGACCTCCGAGCCCCCTGAGCCTCCCCCAGACCCCACCTGGGCTCAGCTTCTTGGCTCCAAAAACTGGAAGGGCCTCTCCTCTTCCGTCACCGCAACCATTTTCGCTTCCCGATTTGGGCAGAGAGATCGGTAAGAGCCCAACGGAGAGCAATTGAACGCGAGAATTAAGCGAGAGAAGGCGCCCAACAACCTGTGGCGTCTCCTCCTCCTCTTCCCCGAAGTGGGATGCGAGATGAAGAGCCTGGCCCAGGGGCTCGGGTCCCCATGGATGGCCAAAAAATAAATGGGTGAGAAAAGGGACGGGGACACGATTCCTGCCCTCCCTGTGATGTGCGAGTACTAGGAGGCGTGCGGGGTGGTTTGGGCAGCGGGGCAGGACGCCGTGCGGGCGCTCAGACAGCCGGACAGAGTCGCAGGTTTTGGCCGACAGCCGAAGGAGCAGGAACCCAACCCCTCGACCAGGAGCATCTCCAGGAGCTTCTCCAAGAGCAAAGGTTCTCGGGCTCCCGGCTTGAGCTCAGCTTAATTCATTCAGGGTAAAGAACGCAGGTCTTCAAAAACAGCTGCTCTGTTTTTCTCCTAATTCATAAAACCCCAACCGTTTACGGAGCCGTACGCCCAGCTCCCTTACCTCTGAGGACCAGGGCCACAACCCCCGGCCCCAAGACGCTCCCAGAGAAGCGGCGTGTCGAACAGCCAGGTGAGAGGCAGCGACGGAACCCCGCTCCCCTCCTGCCAGCCTAAGGCCCCGCAAAATAATTCTCTTCCCACCCAGGAGTAAAGGTTACAATTACAGCGAGAATGAGTCAAGCCGGAAAGACCTATTTAAAAGAAAAAAAAAGGGGGGGGGGAAAAATGGAAAAGTTGTCATGAAAACACGTGGGTAATCGTAAGCCCGAGGAGAGGCCCATTTTCGCCTGGCACCTTGCTCGCTCGCGCTTTGTCCAAGCTGCCAACCACAAATTGAACGCTTTGGTTCCAACTAGACGCGCGTTGCTCATCTTGTGCCTTTAATGCTCAGCCACTCGAGCTCCACATCTGTTTTGCTTTCAGGCTTTCGGCGGTGACTCAATGTTATCTGCAGCTTCGGACCGCTGCAGATAAGTGTTCCGGAGGTTTCTTTTTTTTTTCCTTCCCCCTAGCAGCAGGGCTGCTTGCTTTCAGATGGAGGAACCCGCAGGGGCTCAGCGCCACAAGCAGCTGATCCAGCGCTGCCCCTTCAGTCCTGGCGTCCCTCACCCGTGCCAAGCATCTCTTCCTTGTCACCCGCGAGGAGAGGCCGAGAGAGCTGGGGCTGCTCGGCCTGGGGACGAGGAGGGCAGGGGGATCCCGTCCGTGTCTGCCAAGCCCCGCAGGGAGGTGCGGAGAGGCCGGAGCCAGGCTCTGCTCAGCGGTGCCCAGGCCCAGAGGCCGCGGGCCCAGCCCGGAGCCCCGGCGGCTCCCCCTGCCCCTCAGGCAGCACTGCTGGGCCGGGCGGGTGCCGGAGCCCTGGCACAGGCTGCCCAGAGCTTGGGGGGCTCCTCCTGGGGGAGCTGCAGCAGCCGCCGGGACGTGGGGCCGGGGGACACGGGGGGCCCTGCCCGCCTCAGCCACCCTGGGATCCTCAGCGAGCAGCAGCAGGCCTAGGAAGCAGGGGCAGAGCACCCCCATCACGCACCATTTTCACTCCGAAATACCTCCCAGTCTCCAGCACGGACTCCTTTTGGCCACGGGACCCTTCCACGAGTTTATCCAGCCACCAGCCACGTGGGCACAACACCCCAGGGCAGCCTGCACGGCTCGCCCCCTCTCAGAGGCGTTCACACCGCTGATGCCACGCCACCGAGACGGTGCCAGCAGCCCCAGAAGGCGACGTTTGGGGCTCTCAGCCCGGGTTTCACCGCGTTAAGGCGCACCGACACAAACAAGCAGCGCCCTACAAACCTTCCAGGTCCGAAGCGCACTCCTCATTAGCGCTCCGCGGGCAAAGAAGCGGAAGAACTGGTTTGAAAAGAGGAGAGAAAAAAAAAAAAAAAGAAAAATACAGATGACTCCTGATAACGTGTCTGATTAATAAAGCACAAACTCAACAGGCTCGTTCAGTCTGCGCGTCCCATCTGCTTTGCCTTCAGCCCGGATGTTTCCCATATCCACGAGCACCCTTTTCCATACGGAGCTTCCCGCGTGCTGACAAGCCGAAGGCGTGCCTTCAGCACCCGGGCACATACGCTCCCCTGCAGCATCACCACGCGTCCTTATGTTCTCCTCGGAGGCAGAAGGGACGACCAACAAAAGAGACGAACGTCCTGGACGCAAAAGGATGTGCCCAGGTCACCGAGGCCTTACAAAAAACCTACAAACGTAGGAGTTTGGTACGAGTTTGCCCCGATTCTTCCCAATTCTCCCTGGTTTAGACAGGCAGTGTGAAGCCAGAACCCCCTCGATGCTAACGTTTATCCTGTCGTGCTTTAGGGACGCGGCAAATGAAGTGCTGAGCGATGATTTATGAAGATTTATCTGTGGGGTGACTCTCCGGAGCTCCCCGAGGCCATCGGTTGGGGTTAGGATACCCGAAGTTCAGGTTTAGAAGACCCGTACGGCAGCGTCCTGACAGCGCGAAGCATCCGGACACTCCTGCAAACACAGACTCCGTCTCTAAAAGCTTTGAAATAATTAATAATGATAAAAAGGTGAGGACTAGAGCCTGCCCGTGGGACCTCTCCCTTGCTGCGCAGGACCACGGCAGAGCCGCGGACGGGCTGGGGGAGATGGAGAAGCACACGGGTGAGCTGCTCCTGCGACTCGAAAGGGAGCGGAGAAGGGAAGGGGTCAGCAGGAGGTGCAGTCAGCTTCACGGCGTGACCGCAGCAAGTGTGCTGAGCTCTCAGCGTGCCCCCAAAATACACCGGGAGTTCATTAAAACCGCAGGGTTTTACGTCAAAAGGGGCATTCGTAATCCTCCCGGGGAACGGGATGGCTGCATCCCACCTCTGTTTCTCAAAAGGATTTCTCCCAAGGGTTCGGAGCTGGGAGGAGTTTTGAGACTTAGCAGCTGGGGACGGCCTGCAAAGACCGCGAGGAACAGAAACCTTGCCCCCCTCAAACCGGAGAGGATGCAGTCAATTCCCCGTCAGCGTCTCCTCTCTTACTTCACGCGTGCCCACAGCTGCTGCGGGCACCTGCTCACGAACACAGCAGCACGAATCAGACCTTGCGAACAAAGCCCGTTATCCTCTGCAGGGAGCACGAGGGATGAAGGACGGGACGGAGTGAGGAACATCCTCTTGGGATGGTGCGAGCCACACCTAGGATGACATACGAGAAGGAAACGAGTCCAGCGCTCGACCAAGCCAAATGGGAAAGCCAAACCTTTCACAAAGGGAAACCTCCGGCAATTTGATGCCAGTTGGGATGCAAAGAAGCCACCTGCGCCGCCAAGCCCCCCCCCGCCTCGGTCTCAATCCCACCCGGGGGCTGGCCAGGGAGAGGAGCGGGGAGGATCCTGCGAGCCACCGAGCTCTGGCCACGATTTCCCACAGCTCCGGGGCCGCCTGCCCCTTGGGGCTTGCTCTGGCCCAGCTCCAGCCTGCACACCCCTGCACACCCTTTGCTCCTTTCTTCCTTTCTTACCGATGACTTAGGAGCGGAGCTAACGCAGGCACAAGGACGAAATAAGAGGCACAGAAACGTAACCAGGCTCGCTGGCTACACCAGGACGGTACCGGGGGGGGGGAAATCAGGGCGGCAGCCAGTGCTTTGGACCAGGCACGGAAGGAAAGTTTCCACAGGAGCTTGTTGCTTTAAAGTCAGATGCATTAGATCATCCCGTCCCCTAGAGTACGTTGTTTCCTAATGCCTTGCCCAGACCGATTTCAAATGTCAAAAGCAATGTTGCTTTGGTTTGGTTTTGTTTCAACTACCTTCAGTCCCCGCAGAGCGAGTCAAGGAGGGGAATTTTAGGCCAGTTCTGTCTTTCCCATTAAAAAATGCAATTATCGGCGCGGCCTGATCACGGCATCTCCCGTCACCCAGCATCCGTACGAGGCTGCAGGAACAGCTTGCTTTCCAAACGGAGTTAGAGGAATTAATCCACGTCCTTCAGAGCTCGGTGTTCGCACGCCAATGAAATCTGCAGGAAGGCACGCGCGTCCTCCAGGGAAGAGCATCCCCCAAAGAAAGCTGGTCTGCAAAAAAAAGGACACGACGCGAGGCCCTCGCGAAGTACTTACCCCGAATCACTCACGGCTTTTAAATTAGTCTTATTCCTCTTGCTTTTCAATCCCCTCGTCCAAGTTAACAAAGAAAAACCTTGGCGGCAGGCAGGACGTTTGTAGATGTAAGCTCACGTGGCCTTGGGGATGCGGGAAGCCGTGCCCAACGAATGAGAGGTGTCTGCTCGGGTAAAGCACACGGGGCTAAAACTGAGGGAGCTTCCACTCCTCTCCCCAGCCACGAGGGCTGTAAGCATCCTGCAAGATTTAGTTCTTGGATAACCGCAAGTGGAAATTTGCGCTACAAGCTGGAAACAGCTGGGTACAGATAGTTAAACAAGATAGCGTCGCCGGGTCACATCTGGTTTCCACATTTCCCTCTCATCCCACCAAGAGGATGGAAAGTCAGGCGCTCAGGGCACCCGGCGGAGCCACAAGCTCTGCTGGGGGTTACTCGGGGTCCTCCGCATCAGACGTTGAAGACAGACGGACGAAACCAGGAGCAAGTTCCCTTCTCCACCACCCCGAGCTGGCTCCGCCCGTGTCAGATGCGGTCCGACACGCGCAGGAAAGAAGGAACTGAGAAATAAGCTCTCAAAAAAAAAAACAAGGCCGAAATCTTACATCTGCTCACCTCTGCTACGTGACAGCTTCGTACCAGCTCTTCATCCCTTTTTCCCTTTGATGCTGGGGCGCTAGCTCAGCCTCCTCCTCCCAGCACCAATGAACCCCACCAGGTTCCTTTTCCATTTTTAAAGAAGAAAAGCCACCTAACTTGGATGAGACGGGGCTCGACCCCCGGCTCCTAACAGAAAGTACAAGTACCCACGGTGACACGGGCACAGCTGGCAGCAAGAAAAAAGGGAGCTGCCAGGGAGCACTGAAATCAGCTAAGCCCAGCTTTGAGAGCTGACGAGGTTTAGCATCTTCCTACTACTAATGAATTCTCTGCAGGATGTTTTCCGCCGGGAAAGGAAGCAGAAGTGTTGCTTTTTCAGCTGCCCATTACATAAATGGAACTGCACGAGCCCCACTTCAGAATAAGCCTCTCTCTTTCATCCCAAGCATTAGGCGGCTCGAGTGGGAAGCAGCCGGCATCGTCAGGCATTGTACACATCCTCCAAGCGAGAGACATCAGGCTTAGAGGATTTCAAAGGCCAGCACTTGAACGAGCAAGGAGGCACAAACTCAGTTTTCGTTTCGCATCTTCCCCTTCCCAGCCAGGGAGCAGCCCGCCCTGGCCTCCCAGGCTTACTTCAGCCCCAACCTGGGCTCAAGGAGCCTGCAAACAAGGCAGGCGTCGACAAAGAGGAGCAGGATGGTAAGGGCAGGGAAATTCACAGAGGAGAACTCAGAGAAGAAGGGAACGTGAAGGAGTTTCAATTTGTCTTTTTGAGGCCAGGAAAGACTTAAGCAGCAGGCATCCGTGCGCTTAAGCTGCTAAGAAACAGCCCTGCCCAGAGGAAATTCTTCCACTTGTGGCTTTTCTTAAGTGGGCAAGTGCTTGACACGGGCGTGCTACCTGTGAACAGGGAGAATTTATGGAATAGGATCTCAAAAGCCAAGGATGGGTAAAGAAAGGGCCGTGTGGGTGCTGCCACACCCTGCCCGTAAGCACCTTCTGTCAAGGCCACCTCCGGGCTCTTGGCTGATGGCAGGTGCTGGAGAACTCAACAGGGGAAAATGGATGAAAACGGCTTCTCAGCCCCAAACTGCAGGACAGATCTGCCACGAGACCGTGGAGTGACGTGGCTGGGCATCCCTTCCTGGCTCAATGCTTCCCACGGGACAGACGGACGGACAGACAGACCTCCTGACAGCATCTGCGCCGGGGCCTGCAGCCGCAGCATCCTCTCTGCTCCAGCCTGTGCTGATCAGAGGGGCGAGCCCACAAGGATACCTGAAAGAAGAACTGCACCAAAGCCTCGGAGCTGTGCTAGGCAGAGCCAGGGTCTGACATAAGCCCAACTTCTGAGGAGTTCCAGCATCACCATGCTCTTCAGAAAAAAAAGATAAAATCAGCAGAAACAAGCAGATTTTTCTGAAATAGTGTTTTTGAAACGATCATTTTTGCTGTCTCCAAGCTGTATACCTGCACAAGCTCAACACCTTCAGCAGTCCCCTTTGCAATCTTGGACTTCAAGATCGAGCGAGTGGTTCCGTAACCCAGGATGCAGCAGAAAAGGGACGGTTTGGCAGCTGGGGCAAAGAGGCAAGGAAATAATCTTAAACCCATGAATTTCTGAGCTAGGTCCACAACAGGACAAACCAAACCTGTGCTCAGAAATGTATTGAAGTGGCTCTTTCATTAGTAAGGATGGGTTTAGGTCCTGCAAACATCCAGTTCCTCTCCTCCATACCAATTTTCCCCAGGCCCCTGGCTTGTGCCCAACACCCCTGCAACTGGGACAGGGCCCAGAGGCAGGATTTGGGGTCAGATCCACCGCAGGAGCAACTCTGAGAACGTAATTTGAATTCTTCATAAGCTTTGGAGCATTTTATTCAATGTTCTGACCACTTGGAATCAAAATTAGTTCCCAGCTTCCAAAAACAGGTGAAGTAAAGCCATCAGCAATGATAAAACTGACTCAAACATAACACCCTAGAGGCTGGTGGGGCCATTTGGGGGCACATCAGACAACCACAGATAAACTGGGGCTGCCAGATACGCACGAGAACCGGCTGAAGAGCACTGAAGAGCTACAAAAGGTCCCCGAAAGACTCATTTGAGGGGGACGTGAAAGAGGGGCGTACCTCTGACGGAAGGCATTGATGGGACAGCTCTCGGGTAACAGAGGTGCAAGCCGGTAGCCCAAGTCCGAACGATCGGTTGGTGTCACAGCGGCTGTCTGAGGCCACGTGGCCTCCCAAGGCTTGATGCAGCCTCTCTCTCTTGCAGTAAAGACTTAATGAAATAAATTAAAAAAGAAATAAAAATGGAGTGAAACCAGCAGGAGAACTCCGATTCCTCCCAGAGCAGCGGCTGTAACCGCAGAGGGCGGCGGAAAGGTAGTTTACCCCTGATGCCTGCAGTGCTCTTATTCAACCACTCAACAAGGTTTCAACCCTATAGCCACTTTGGTACTTCCACCTTAAAAAAACACAACACATTACCCTTTAATTCCTAATCCTGGTGCACAGAAATGCATTATCACAGCTGAATCACAGCTGAAAGCCAGGCAGCAAAATGACACAGCACAGCGTCTGCTCCTCACTCCTCTTGCAACCCTTTTCCCAGGACAGGACCTGTGGGGTTTGGAGGGAGCTGCCGACTGCTGCACCCTCCCAAGATCTTGGGGGAAACAGCCTCCACCTTGCCCAAAACAATCCCCCAGCCTGTTTCTCATTCTGGAGACACGCCGGGTCCGGCAGGCTGCCAGCACAACCTGGATCCCAGTGGCAAAAGGCAGCCAGTCCTTGGGATCAGAGGACAGGAGCAAACCCCCTTAGTGCTGCCACAGCTCAAAACACATCTTGCCTGGGTGGGAGGCTTTGCCACGCTGCGGATCCATGCCATCAGGGTGCTGGAGCAGGGAGATAAAGAAGCTGGAACACTCCAGGCTGCAGGGGATCAGACGTGAGAAGAGGTTCTGTCTTTTATTCCGCCCTACCTCAGCCTCGAGCTGCAGGGAGAGGAAGGATTGAACCCTGAACGCTGGGCTCTCACTTGGGAGGCTGATCGCTGCGAGCAGAGGCAACGCATCCCAAAGGAGACGAGCTGCGATTCGTCACAGGGGCAGGCTAATCTTCCTGCAAAACCCCTGCGCCAGCAGGCCAGTCCTGTTAAAGGCAAAGCTCGATCAACAGTTTTACTGGAACAGGCAGAATAAAAGCACTCCTTCCCACAAGGAGCTTTCCAGAACGCAGTTTGCAAAGCCAGCTGGAGCACGGAGCCGGGGCTGCCTCGGAAAGCCCGGTCCTTTCCCAGTGCCTCACCAGCAATCTCCACATCGCTCTGAAAGCCGGGTACTGGGCTAACACCCATGCTCTTCATTAATTACGTGCATTTCTTAAACTGCATCGCCTTCGTAAAGCAGCAGGGCAAGAAGAATTCAATACCAAGCATAAAGAGGCCAGCTCAACTGGCCAGCAACGCATCCCCTATGCAAGTGGGTGGCATTTTGGCAGGCAGGGCTCCAGGAACCAGTTCCCTTAAATCCCTGTTCTGCATCACGTTTCTTAACCTGTGAGGCACTGAGCAGCCCAAAATGAAATTCCCGGTAGGCACAGCACCCTCCCTGTGCCAGTCGTCACTGAAGAAGCTGCACAGACAAACACAGTGAGGAAGCCTTCAATCGCGATTTTAAGGATTCTCCCCCAAAGCGAGCCGAACCATCAATAGGTTTGAACTTGCCCTCCACACCCGGCTCACACCCAAGCAACCCAGACCGCAGGCAGCACGGGGAGGAATTCATTTTGGGCCCAGCACTGCCAGTTTAGGCCGATTAAAGCACAGCTTTGGTCTTTCAGCCTGTCACAGGGCAGCGGGAAAGCCCTTGCCCCGCTCGCTGTGCCACCTCTTCCCACCATAAGGAAGAAACCGAGCAAGGATTGAGCAACTGCAAAGTCTCTTGCTTCCTAAAACCAGCCAGAGCTGCGTGATCTTGCAGGAACTCTTACAAAAAACGTGGAATAGGGCAATGCCTGGGCTGGGATGCTGAGGTGCTTTGCCCAGGAAACTCAGACGGAGTTTCCAGCCCAGCCCTGTACTCAGTCGGCCATCACCAGCCCTCTCTGCCTCATCCCCGAAGCATTTCCCCCCCTCACAAGTTCCCCCTTTTGCCATGCCTGTGTGTGTACACTTGTTTGTTCTCCATTCACCAGTCTAAGCAGCTTTCAGAGGAAAAAAAAATAGGTTTCTCAGCCCTACATTTCAAAAGGGTGTTGGTGGGGGGAGGGCTGGGCTTTGCTCCGCTTGGTCTGGAGAGGAAAATGAAAAGGGATGTTTCCAGACACCCCACCGAGGGGGCACCTGATGCTGTGTAATTAGTAAATTAGTAGCAACCTGGCAATATCAGGCCTACAACTGCTTGTACGTACTCAGCTAAGCCCCTCACAGGGATGTCTGATGAGCTGGGATCTCCGACCAAGGCCTCAGCGGGATCAAGGCAGGCCAAGCAGCTCGGGACAAGCTTAAAAGACTCAGACTGCAATGCCAGCCCTGCTGGGCAGAGCTGATGTGGTTACACACGAGGGAATAAAGGGATTTTGGAAAGGGGGGGCTCAAAGGGAACGACGGCAGGGAGCTGCAAGGCCTGTGTGGAGGAGCCACGGCCCACGCGCTGCTCCCAGGCCTGCCCTCTCCCCATGGCAGCACCGGGTGATGGAGCAGCTGTGTCCAGGCCACTCATCCCACCCTGCCCATCGAGCTAGGAGGGAGAAAACAAGAGCAGAAGGCTCCCCAGGTTCCTTTTTCCCTTGCCACAAACAGGCACAGTCTGGCTAAGGCACATCCTCTCAGAGCAGCCCCCAGCTTTTCACAGTTTCTCCCTGACTTCCCACGTGCAGAGGGCTCCATATGGAAGTTACGTAAACTCAAACATCCCCCAGGATATTCAGCAAAACAACTACCTCTGTGCCAGCTCTGAAGTCGGCTCAGCAAACCCGAAGGAAGGCAAAGAGTGAATTCTCTGTCACACAGGTAAACCATGACCACACAAGGCACCATCAAGCCTGCTCTTAACACCACCGCTCGGCTGAGACCTGTCCGGCTGCTAACGCTGACAAGGAGACCTTGTGGGATCACCACCCGTTTCTGTCACCTTCCCACCTTAATACATTCCTGGAACCAAGGTGGAAAATGCTTGAGCAGCCACCAAGGCTGTCAGCAGCCTCCCTGGGGTCTCAGTGGGGAGGCGATGGAGAACCACCAGAAAGGCTTCCTCGACACACCAGAAAGGAGGGATGCTCTTAAAGACGACATTGCATAGACAAACAAGGCTGCAGGCCACCCATCCCACAGCTCCTTTAAGCATGCTGTAAGGTGGAAATCAAACTCAAGCTCATCCTTTCTCATTTATCTCCACAGAGAGCAGAGATTTGCCTCAAACTGCCCCCAAGTCCTCACAAGGGGCTGGGGTGGAGCTGTCACCCCCAGCTCCCTGCTGCAGTCAAAGGAAAATAAAATATTGCCGTACCACTGTAGATGAGTCCAGGAATATAAAATTATGCTAGATAAATTGGTTAAAGATTTTTATAAAAAGGTAGTGCTACGTAAGAGGTTATTCCATAACCCCAAAGGAAACATGTACAGCCTGCCCGGGGTGACTTTGCCAACCTGTGCCGACTGTCAGAGTCCAGCAGAGAGCTAAAATGCAAATTCAGACATCACGCAGTAACCTACACACAACAATACCTCCACGGGTCAAAACGATGCGAAAAAAAGAAGCGGGAATACACAAATCCACTGCCCTGTAGAAAGATTTCGAGGGACTGACTGAAGCAGAACCGACGAGCAGTAAAACTGTCCACAAAACTTCAAAGTAAAACCCTGCTGATCACAAAAATGGCCTTCCCATTTCTCTTCCAGGTATTCCTATATAACCTTAGAAAATAACCTCTAAGCTAAAGCTCAGCCCCAGTTTTCCAGCTACCAGGCTATCTAAAAACAAGCCCCTGCCATGGAGTCCAAGATCCTGCCTCGTTCCCGACCTGCCATCTGAATGAAAATGCAAATTCTACACGGCGGCTGGGATTAAAAACATCTCTCTGTCTGTAACTAAATAGGTTTAAAGTCTCCTCAAGAGAAAATCTTGAGGATTATCCGTGCTTTCCAATTTATTATTCATTTCCAACTCATTTCTATTCATCCCTCATTCATCATTCAGGCCTGGCATATATGGCATTAGCGTCTTCTAGGAGACACGGAGCTGCAGCTTTTGTGCTGCTGCAGGCGGACTGGAAAGCCGTGCCCTGCTGACCCAGCAACGCAGAGGGACGGGGGGAGATCTCGGTCCGTATTTCTGCTTAGAGACTACCACAACACGTGCACACGCAGCTGGTAGCAGCCTGGAAGTCACACGTCTGAGGCTTTGTGCCGCGGAGCGGCCAGTTTGCAAAACAGTGAAATTGAGAGGTTCTGATGGATCCACTCACCCACTTCACCGCGCGTTAAGCAACGCTTGAAAACACGAGCGGATCCGATTATTTTCCAGCTTCCCCAGCACATCCACCAGTGCTTCGCTTTTGGAACAAAACGGCGATGATTATCTGCTGGCATGGTAAAAATATTATGCAAATGGGGAAGGGAAATTTTGCATGCTGTCCTGCCTCCCTCCGCCGCCACGGGAAACGGGCTGGACCCTCGGGAGCTGCAGGTTTGGTGCCAGAACATCCCCACGCTGCACGCGGTGCCTGGAACAAAAGGCTCCCCTTTCCCAGAGCGCCGCTGGAATCCGTCAAAACCACTAAAATGCTTTTCCTTTTTAATTTTATTTTTTTCAGAAGCAGAGCCCGTTCCTCATAGTTCTCCTCTTACTCAGCAGATTTCCTTCCTTGAGGGCTGAGATCTGCCGCTCAGAAGCTAAGGCCACCGTGCTGCCCATCCCTTCTGCCTCGCCGCCAGCTGTCCCACCTGAGTTTCACTCCTGGCTCTTTTTCCTCTAACCTGCTTCGCCATCGAGGCACGTTGCGCCTTCCTCCAGCTCCCTTTCTGCTCCGGCAGTGCTCCCACAGCCCGAGCTGCCGCTCTCACCCCCACATTTTCCTCCTCCCCCCTCAGGAAGCAGCACATCGACTCTCGGATCTTCCCAGCTCACGCTGACCAGCCCGCGGCGCTTCTGCAGGTCCTCCCTTTCCTCTCCTTTTTTTTTTTTTTAAAGAAGGATGAGTAAACAGAAAACCTCCCGCAGATGTGCCGAGACCTCTCTTTGGGTCACGCCATCAGTCATGCTTCTCTGAAAGCCCCCGAGGACGAGCTTGCTGCTTCGGAGGGTGAAGTAAGAGGTGCCCAACTGGGCACAAGCCATCGCCGTGATTAATAGCGGGACTTCGAGCTGGTGTAATGCACGTCGAGGCCAGGAACAGATTTCCTGGCTGCAGAGAGCCCTCTAAGGCGGCCTATGACATAATTTACTAGCACAAACTAGTAACAGCACCCCTCGGCCAGCTGCGATTTGTGAATGAAGTGTTCGGAACTCCCAGGGCAACAATCAAGACGCTGACTCTGGAAAGGCAGGGTCTCGAGCACGGGACGGACCCCACGCAAGCCCAGAGATAAAGGAGGATCCCTCCGTCGGTTTGCACGCACTGCAGCTCACCGCTGCCTAAATCACTTCACTGCAGCCAGTATCGGCGTTCCCAAAGGCAGCAGCACTCCAAAAAGCCCCAAAGCCACCTCCGTGGCTCCCCGTCCATCCCTTTCACGTCGCCGCTGCTCTGCCAAAGGTAAGGACGAGACCGCGTGCGCTCCCCACGCTGCGTGCTGTGAAAAGGAGGAAAAACGAGCGCAGAGGGTGGCTGGGAGCAGTTTGGGGGTGCCCTGTGGTCAGGAGCCCCCCAGCTCCTCGCACAACAGCCCGGCGAAGGCGAGCATCTGAGCACAGCCCCCGCCGACCTCCTACCTCCAGCAGCCGAGCCGCGCGCCCCAAGGAAGCTCAGCTGCTCTCCGCAGCCCCGGGCAAGGTCACCGCCGCCGGGGTGGAGACCGGGCTGAGCTAAACCCCTGGGCTTTAGATCATCCCAACCATCCCAGCTCGCAGAGCTCGTTTCGAAACACCAGGCGTGATAGGGGCAGGCAGTCATCCAAAGGGGAGGCTCGCTGAGCCGCAGCGCGCTCCGGCGTTGATTGATTCACTGCTCATACCTGAGCCGAGGCTTCCTGTCACCTCTTACTTAACGTGGATACGCGAAGCCTACAAGCTCGAACACGTCAAGCTCTGTTTTTAACACTGGTATGCGGCTACAGCTCCCCGGGACCTCTCCGATCGGGCCTCTAAGAGCATTTATTGATTTATATTCCAGCGTCGAAGCGTTTCAGACCCCCCACGTTACGAATACGGGTCTCCAAACTCCTCCTCTCCCCGTATCCTCAGCACCCATCACCGAGGCTTCCAGCAGCGGGGCACGTGGACGCTCAGACGCAGCTCGGCTGCAGCATGCCTCGCTCCTGCTGGGCTTTCCGGGCCAGCTTCCCCCGTTCCAGCCTCTCCAAAGGAGAGGAAAACGAGGGGACGAAGGAGGAGGACGGCTGCGAGGTGACGGAGGTGAGCCCGTCTGCTTGCAGCGCCTCCGTGGCGTAACTCACCTCGTGCTCCACGTGCAGCGCGGTGGATGCCGGGGGGGGACGGCTGCACCTCTCCTTCAAACACGCACGGATTCGGGAGGGTGAGGGGAAGGAGTCTGGCTCCCCTTCAGCGAGGGGAAGGGGACAGCGGGGATGTTTTCCCAGAAGAGCCACGGCTTGAGCGAGGCTGCTGGGCAGGAGGCAGAAGTCCTCGTTCCAGCACTCCAAACGCCTCGAGCGCTTGGCTGGGGCGCCGGGAACGCGCCGACACGCCGCACCGCCTCGGAAAAAGCTTTTCATGGCACCTCGGTGGTTCGTTCCCCCCTCTCCACGCGCGTCCTTGGCTCCCTGCAGCGGCAGAGGGCTTACAGAAGCCGTGACACCCCAGCCCCTGCTCCCTCCTACCTGTAACGCCCGCCTTGGCTCTCGCGCACAGGTTCTCATCTCGCTTCAGGAGAGGTGGCGCGGCGGGGCCTGACTCATGCAGGAGAGGCAGAGGTTACGCTCCCGTCTGAGCTTCTCAAGCTGCAGACCTCTCGTTTCCCATCCCGGGCCCAAATTACCATTAATTACTCGGCGCAAAATGGAGCCGCTTCGACAGGAAGAAATTAGGCCAACAAATTATCCCGGAACAAAGAGGACTCGCCGCCTAAGGAAGCGATCTGCCTTCAAGGGGGGCATTCTCCCCCCACGGCCCGCACGGGAGCGGTCCCTCCTCCCTCTCTAACAGCCCGCTAACCTCAACGCTTGTCGCAGTAGCCACCGGGACTTCCTACGCGACCACGATGTCAAAACCCAGCCCACGCTCGGCCGCTTCCAACTTTCGCTCCCCGAAGCGCAGGCGCCGGACGCCATCCGACGCGCGAGCGATGCCCTCAGCCGGGCGAGCGGCAATTCGGGGCGGGGAGAGAGGGACGAGCAGGCACCAGGCTTTTCCCCCCGAATCGCCTCCCGGTCGACGCCGCAGCTGCGAAGCCACCGAGGCCGCGGCTCATTCATTCACCGCCAGCTCTCCCAACGTAAACACAGCGCGCCGCGGCTACGACGGCACGCAGCTCCCCGCGCGCCCCGGAGAGCAGGCGCGCGGCCAGGCTCAGGGATTTGGAGTTTCATCGCCCGCTGTTGGGTTTAGCGCCGCCGCCTCCACGCTGCCAGCACCGTGATGCTTCCCGGGACACGCTACCAGCCACGCTCTGCTCCCAAAAACCGACTTCTGCCACTGAGGCAGCTCACCCTCCGGCCCCGGCAGCCTCACCGAAGTCACGGGGAGACCTCCTCCTCTCATCTCTGCTCCCCAGCCTCAAAATTCCCCCTGGAGAACACGGGATAGAGGCACCGAGACATTCACCGCAGGACCGGGATGGATGCACGGGTGCAATTCAAGGTCTCCTAAAGGAGTCAGCCAGGGAAAATTGAGGCTGAGCCACCTCGGGGCTGACGGCTGCGCGGAGACACGCAACGTGGTGCTGCTGGGTGCGAGAAGAGGGCTTCCAGTGTTTGCACGGGTTTAAGGAAAGGAAAAGGGGTCGGGAATAAAGCTGATCGACACACTTACAACTGCTGGGGAAACGGGAAGGTCCTTTAGCCACGCCGAGGACCTGCTGTTCCCGGGGAAGATGCAAGAAATCGCCCTGGACGCTCAGGGGACCGCTTGCTTCTCGGGAAATCTCCCCCTAACCCCGGCGTACGCCGATGAAGCACCACGGCGCACACCCCGCGTGTTAAACATGAAACACCGATCCCTCCCCGTGGGGCTGAGGATGCTCCAGTTACCCAGGTCGGGTACCGAACGCCCCAACCACCGAGCAGCAGCGTTTTGGGACCCAGTCGGAGGAAATCCTGGCACCTGGAGGCGCCGGCAGCAAAACAGCTGACGGCCCTAAAAGCAGCGCGGCATCGGCGGGGAAGGAGGTAAGGGCAGCGGGATGAATCAGCCCGCAGGCACGGACGTTCCCTACCTCCCGGCGCGTCTTCCTGGCCGCAGGCTCCCGAGCCGCTCGCCTACCTGGTCCCATTTAACCGGTTTCCCCCCGCAGCGGGGAAGACGAGGCGGTGGGTTTGGTTTAAGAGGGAAAAACTCGGGGCGGGAACGAGCCCGGCAAGCGCACGGTCTGCTCGGGTGCCAGGTAGGCGGAGACGGCGCGCGGGTAGCGTCCGGCACGGTTTTGGCAGACCCGAGCCGAGCGCCGCGGGCGATCTGCCGCCCTCCGTCCCGCCATGGAGCTCCGACACCCCCAGCAAAAAGAGCCCGGGGACGGGTGCTGACCGCGGGCTCCAGGAGGCGGGGAGGGAGGCACTCGGGAAGGGTTCCCCAAGGATGTTGGCACAAAAGCAGCAGCTCGCCGAGGGTGACGTTTCGGAGAAGCAGAGCTACGCGCGCGAGCAGCTTGAGAACAATACAGGCCGAGCAGTGCCAGGGCAGCAATGCCCCCAGAAGCTGGAGACATCGCGTTTCCGCCCCGCTCGGTGATTTAACTCAGCAGTTTTTTTTTTTACAGAAATCAGCCAAAATCGCCCCGCAAAGCCTCCCCGAGAAGCCCCGCAGAGGGGGAAGGTGGCAACGCCGGGTTTGTCCCCGAGCCTCTCCCCGACAAAACTCCCTGTCTTTTCTCAAAGCCCCTGCACGGAAGGGAAACCAAACCCCCGAGTGTTTTCAGAGCATCCTGCGAGCTCTCCGCCCGGCGCGAAGGGCCGAGGAATTCTCCAGCGTAGCAGGAGAGCACAGGGAGAGCCTTCCGCGAGCGACCAGAATTCCTGAGGCTCTCGGCACGGACCCCGGCGCTCCTTGCGAAACTTCCCAGCTGGAACCTCGCAGCCAAAAAAAGCCAGCAAACAGCATCTTCCCTCCCTCCCTCGGCCGCCGAGCGCGGGCCGGGATTCCTTTTCGCGACAGCTCTTTGGGTTTTAATGTCGCTCCATATTTAGCAGGAGGAAAGAAGGGGAAAGAAAAAAAAAGTCCTCCCTTCCTTCCTGTCACATTTTCCATCCTTGCTGACATCTCCGCCGAGAAACGAGGAGCGGGGACGAGAGCGTGGGAGCGCCCGCGGCGCGGCCCTCGGGTGCCGTGGGACCTGCGCGCGGCGGCCCCGTGAAGTTTTGTGCCCCCCGGTATCGGGGTGGGAACCGTCACGGCGTGGGGGGGGAGCGGTCACGCATCCGTCCTGCGGCACCTGATGGGGGACGGAGGAGGGAAGGGGCCCCAGCCCCTCGGGGTGGGGGCAGGCGGCGCTGGCCCCGCTGCCTGTAGCGGTGACCCCAGGCCAAAGCCCGTCCCGGTGCTTCCCGCCCGCGGGGGGTTTGGGGCTGGGGAACGTGGAAAAGCCCCGTGGAGATACGGGGAGGAGGAGGAGGGAGAAGATGAGGAATAAGATGAGAAGAAGAGGAGGAAGACTAGGAAGAAGAGGAAGAGGAGGAAGACAAGGAGGAATATTGGGAAGAGGAGGAGGAGGAAGATTAGGAAGAAGAGGAGAGAGGAGTAAGAAGAGCAGGTAGAGGAGAAGGCAGTGGAGGAAGATGAGGAAGATTAGGAAGAGGAGGAGGAAAAGAAGGAAAATTAGGACGAGGAGGAGGAGGAAGATTAGGAAGAAGAAGAGGGGGATGAAGAAGAAGAGGAGGAGAGGGAAGACCTGGAAGGAGAGGAGGAGAAAAAGGAGGAGAGGGAAGACGAGGAAGAGGAGGAGGAGGAGCATTAGGAAGAAGATTAGGAAGAAGGAAGAGTAGGAGGAGGAGGAAGAGGAGGAAGAGGAGGAAGAGGAGGAGGAGAAAGCCTAGGAAAAAGATTAGGAAGAAGAGGAGGAAGAGGAGGAAGAGGAGGAAGAAGACCGGCAAGAGGCCTCCAGCCTCCCCCGAAGACCCCCCCAGCGCCCCCAGCGCCGATCCCCCCCCCCCCTTTACACCCCTCCTTACCTTTCACCTCCGGGCGGCGGAGCCGGGCGGGCTCCCCTGGGCTCCCCCCGCTGCCCCCGGGGTTCCCCCGGGCTCCTCCCGCTCTCCGCCGCCCCCGCTGCCTCTCGCCGCCGCCCAACGGCTCCGGTGCGAGGCCGCGGCGGCCGCGACCATTGACACGCCGCGCGGGGGGAGCGGCTCCGGGGAGCGGCGGGGCTCGGCCGGGGAAGGGAAGGGAAGAAGGGACGGAGCTGGAGCCGCCGCTGACCACCGCCGCTGACCACCGCCGCCGCCGCCTCCTCCTCGCGGGGAGGGGGGGGGAGCTCCGGCCCTCAGCGGCGCCCCCGCCGCCGCCCGCCCGCTGCCGGTGCCGCCGCCGCCATGGTGCGGCCGCAGGCGGGGCGCGCTGCGCGAGGGGCGGGGCCTGCGCGGTGGGCGGGGACTGTGGGCGGGGCTAACGGAGGGGGGCGTGGTCGGGGGCGGGGCTACGGCGGAAATGGCGCGCTGGCTGCGGCCTCCCCCCCGGGTGGGGGCCCCCCCCCCCCCGCCGGTGATTAACGGGGGTCTAATTCGGCCCCCAGCCCCTCCTG
>NC_048896.1:93401983-93425127 GCF_011077185.1 Oxyura jamaicensis | reverse complement strand
GGGGTTGGGCAGCCACAGCTCCTTGGGAAAGGCCTCGGTGCCCTCACACTGAAGGATTTCTGCCTAACATTTAACCGAAATCTGCCCTTTTTCAGTTTAAAGCCATTAATACTTGTGTGTCGTGGGGGGGGGGCGCCCCCAACAAAGGGTCCCTCCCCAGCCGAGGTGCTCAGCTCCCTGAGAAGGGCAGAGGGGGGCAATCCCCTCCCTCCCCCTGCCACCACCCCACCCCGCCTTTGAGGTGGCTGGCTGCTGGGCTGCGGCCGCACGCTGCTGCCTCCTTTGGGGTTTCTCACCAAGCCACAACCCCGAGCCCTCAGGGCAGCGCCCAACCCGCTCTCCCCCCAGCCTGTATCTGTGCTCGGGGTTGCCCCCAGCTCTCAGCGCCATCCTCCCAGATGGCATCCCTTCCCTCCAGCACGTCAAACGCACGATGAACACGACAATTCCAGCTTAGCCCATCACTTAAAAAGCTCTGACCCTTCCAGCTGCTGCGCTCCGGCGAGACCAACCCGTACGCTCTGCGGTACGCAGCCTGGTTGTTTCGCTGCCTCAGCCCAGCCCCGACTGCAGCTTCGCCACAACGGGCGCCCAACCAAACCAGAACAAGCTTCGAGCGAAATAAAACCTGCAGCTTCCTCTTGCCTGATGCTTTGGGAATCCTCGGGGAGCTCCGGAGTTGTTCGGTCCCCGCTCACTACCACCGAAACTGCAAGAAAAATCGGATTTCTAACAATAATAACCCCGAATTCTGGGTTGTTGCAGGGCACCTGGAGGCACGCTGAGACCACCGCCCCTCTGAGGACGCGGCTGCACCCACACAGCAGCACCACGGGGATCGCTGGGTGGGCGAGAAACCGCAGGGTGCCTGCAGCCACCAGGCTGCGACACAAAGCACCACTGCCACCCGAGCTCTGTGCTAACCCCGTGAGCTGCCTGCGGTACAAATTAATGCTTGTTGCTAAGCGTTGGCCTTTATTTAGATGCAAAAAGAGGCAAACCTGACCAGAGCAGGGTGTGCCATGCTCTGCCCTCTCCATCCACAGCTCTCTTTCGATCTGTTTTAAACCTGGCCTTGAGTTTGGGCCCCAAACGGGGCTGAGCACCCTCCTCCAGGACCAGCTGCTGGTTGGGGTGGCTGGATGCGGCCCCGCTGCTGCCTCCGCTGTCCCCCTGCCCCCGGGATGTGTGCCACAGCTCGGGGAGATTCCCAAAATGCTGCTGCCATCTGCTGGCACCGGCCTCCCGGTGGGGCCGGGGTGATGCCAGCTATCGCCTCCTCACTCGGCATCACCGCTTTTGGGGCAAGAAGAGCGGCTTCGTTTTTTCCTCAGGATGGTTCCCTCTCTGGGAAAGGCTGAGATTGAGGGGAAAAAGGCAGGAGGAGCAGCTGCTTCATGAGGGAACCAGGCGACAGAGCAGATGCAGCCCTGCATGAAGAAAAGCAGCTCCAGCTCTACCCCAGCAACTGCTGGCAGCGATTGCTGCTGCGCTGGGCTGAACTGTGCATGCGGGGCTGCTCGGGAACGAGCCTCCCACCTCCTTGTGCAAATACATCCCACTTTTGGTCCCCAGGATAAAGGCTTCAGGCCCCCAAAGCCTCTCAGGTGAACAGACATAGAGGGAGACTTATTTATCGTGGAGGAGGCAGGAAGAACGCCAGAAATGCGTACCTGATGACAGCATGAAATGTATTACGCTAAGGATATTAAATGAGAAAGGAAGACAGTGGTAAGGAAGAGAAATGTACGAAGTTAAAGCCTCAATCTTACCTGCAGATGTCATGCTGCCGACTGAAGAAACCCCTCCTGACCTCCACCAGTTCAGAGCGCTGTTTGGAGATGGGCTTCGTGGAGAAAACGCCAGCCTGGACTCGGCGTCGCTGCCATGAAAACGCCCCCTCAAAGCCAAGCCTTTCTCCTTTATCTCATTGACATAAACCCACCCAGACCCTACAAAAAAAAAAGCCCTTAGGGATCGCCGGTTTGGGGACACCTTAACCTTATTCTAGACACTTATTGCTGGCAGGACCAGAGCTTTTCCACCCGTGCCCGTGCGCTGCAGCGTGCCCTGAGCCGGGGGAGACGTTCAGCATCCTACAAATGACGTGGGGTGCTGTGGTTTTGGCCCGGGTGCTGTCTCTGCTGTTATTTCTGGCGTTATCACGCAGAACGCAGCCGGCTGAAGGAGGCAGGGTTTGGCTGGGCGATGGTAGGGTGGTGAGATTTTGGGGTTTTAGCTGCTTAGCGCTGACCGCGCGCCCGCTGCGGGTGTCCAAACGGGGCTAAGCCTGAGCCTGGCAGGCACCGGGGTGGTTGGCTGCACTGTGAGCCAAGCTTCAGCCCGAATGTGGGCCCAGACGTGGAAAATGAAGGGTTTTGCATGTAGCTTGAGCCAAGCTTCGGCCCAAATTTGAACCCCAAGTGGGGAAAATGAAACGTTTTGATTCCACCGTGAGGCAAACTTCAGCCCAGATGTGGACCCAAACTGGGGAAAATGAAGCATTTCACCTCCATTGTGAGGCAAACTACAGCCCAAATGGGGACAAAATGTGGAAAATGAAGTGTTTTCCCTCCACCGTGATGCAAACTACAGCACAAATTTGGACCCAAACTGGGGAAAATGAAATGTTTTGCTTCCTCTCTGAGCCAAACTTCATCCCTAATGGGGACCCAAACTGGGGAAAATGAAGCATTTTGCCTCCGCCATGAGGCAAACTACAGCCCAAATGGGGACATATGTGGAAAATGAAGTGTTTTCCCTCCACCGTGAGGCAAACTTCATCCCAGATTTGGACCCAAAATGGGGAAAATGAAATGTTTTGCTTCTTCTGAGTCAAACTTCACCCCAGACGTGGACCTAAAGCCTGGAAAATGAAGTGTCTTCGCTGCCCTGTGAGGCAAGCTGCAGCCCAAATGGGGACAAAAACGTGAAACAAGAAGTGTTTTGCCCAGCCCGAGCAGGGGCCGGGGCCCTGCCGCCACATCCCCCCGGGGCTGTGGGTACAGGACGAGGGGACAAGGCGACAAGGGGACAAGGCGACAAGGGGACACGTCCCGGCCGTCCCCGTGCCCCCAACCCCACGTCCGTCCCCCCCCCCACCAGGCCCACGACCGGGCCCGGCCCCGAGGCCTCAGCCCCTCACAGCGCTCCGCCTATCAGCGCCCGCCTTTTCCTCGACGGACGGGCGATGCGACCAATGAGCGGCGCGGGAGGGGGAAAGTGGGCGGGCTTAGCGCCGGCCGGGGACGCGGCGGCGGTGGCGGGCCAGGGCCGGGGGGTTTTGAGGTACCGAAAGTGTTTTCCCGGCCCCAAATCCCCTCACAGCGGGCCCTGGAGGCCGGGCTGAGCCGGGCTTCCCTCACAGGGCTCCCCCTGTGCTGCTTCCGTGCCCAGGAGCTGCCTCTGGGTGCCCCTGCAGCCCCGGGCAGGCGTCACCAGCCGCCCTGCTCCCCTCGGCCTCTCTCTCTCGTCAGGTGCCGAGCCGGGATGGGCTTTGCGGAGGACAAGGTGTACGGCCACATCCTGAGGAACATGGACAAGTTCAAGAACATCCACGTGGCGTCGCTGGTCGATTCCCTCAGCTGCCTCACCGAAGCGGACAGGGTAACTTGGTGTTTTCCTCAGCCCTGCCAGGCCGCGACACGGGCCCACGGGGCACCTCGCCTGGTTTTATAGCACTGGTGGTCTACAGCTGCTCTATTTGCCTTTGTTTTTGTCCAGCAGAGCGAGGGAGGGGGGTTGTCCCCTTCAGCTCTGCTGTTTTGAGCCCACCCCACTCCTCCCGGGGTGCAGTGCTCGGCTCTGGGCCCAGCACGGGGAAGTGGAGCTGCTGGAGCAGGGCCGGAGGAGGCCGTGGGGGTGCTCAGGGGCTGGAGCAGCTCTGCTGTGGGGCCAGGCTGAGAGCTGGGGGCGCTGAGTCTGGGCAAGAGAAGCCCCCAGGGAGACCTCGCAGCAGCCTGCCCATATCTAAAGGGGGCTGCAGGAGGGCCGGGGAAGGACTCTTTGCCAGGGGGGCAGTGATAGGATGAGGGGTAACAGCTTTAAGCTAAAAAAGAGCAGATTTAGGTTAGACACAAAGCAGAAATCCTTCACTGTGAGGGTGGTGAGGCCCTGCCCAGGCCTCCCTGAGAAGCTGTGGCTGCCCCATCCCTGGCAGTGCCCAAAGCCAACCTGGGCTGGGGCGGCTCTGAGGTTCCTCTTCCAACCCCAACCGTTCTGTGGTTCTGTGATTCTCCTAAGGCACGCCGTGCCTCTTGGTGTTCTTTGTTCAGGATGAACTTCATACCCGAGAGGAGGTGCGTGGCAGCAATGCTACCGCCTACAAGTTTTATCAGCATGTGAAGTGCCGCCGGGGCTGGGTGACCGACCTGATCAATGCGCTGCACCAGAACAACGCGGGGCACCTGGCCGAAGAGCTGCAGCAGGTCTATGACCTCTACCAAACCTGTAAGTGGCCTCACCACGGGGCCTTGCCCCGGTGACGTGCCTGGGGACGGGAGGAGGTCCGCAGGGATCTTTGAAGATGCTCAGGTTGGCAGTGGGCCGGGTGTCTCGTCACCCCTGTCCTAAGGGGAGATGGAAACAGGAATTAAGGGGAGCTGCAGGTTTGGCCGATGCGGGGACAGAGCATGGGCGTGAGAAGGGCTGCCTCAGCCCCACACCCATCCTCTGCCTCCTCGTCTTCCCTGTGCTGCCTCAGCTTTTACCTGTACCTCCTCAGCTCCTCCGAGAGCCGCAGCTCCACCAGCTGCTCCAAATCCTGTCGCCGCCTCCTTCCCTCCCGATGCCCGGCCTGCCGCCTCCGTCAGTGCCCAGCTGCCATTTCCGGGGCCAAAACCCGCTGTGGACGCCCCGCTGGCCGATCCTCCTCGCTGCACCTCGCTCACCGGTGGCCATCCTCCTCCCCAGCGCGCTGCTGCCACCGCTGCGAGCCCAGCTGGGAGCTCAGCTGCAAGCACGGACGTTCCCAGCACCGACCTGGACGCCAGGGCCCCTGTGCAGGAGAAGGTGAGCGGGACGGGGCTGCAAGGATCCCTTTTGGAGCGGAGCGTCGGTGCTTTGGGTGCCACAAACGAGGGCAGGGTTTGCTCTTGGTCTGCGCTCCCTCCTGCTGCCCTGGGCCCCGTGTGACCACGAGGCACCCCGGTGGTCCTCGGCCAGGGTGAAATGGGGCCGCGCAGCGATTTAACAGCTCCTTTTCTTCCAGCCCCTGGAAAAAAAGAGCCCCCAGCCACCGCTGCAGCCGGTGAGCACAACCTATGATGGAGCGAGCGATGGGCACGGCGCGGAGGGGTCGCTCCCGTGCCCCGCCGAGGCTCAGCGGGTGGCAGCGGGGCTCCCCGGGGCTGCCGGCGTGGTTTTGCCGTCGGCTGCTCCCCCCGAGCAGGGCCGGGAGTGGCTGAGCCAGCGGTACCCGGTGTGCGTGGACAACGGGTGCTTCGGGAACGCCAAGCACCTGCACCGCGCCGCGCCGGGCTCGGGGCTGGGCACGGCCGTCCCGCTGAGGGACCCGGTCACCGCTCGGGGCGCGGGGCAGCCCAGGAACGAGCCCCAGGAAGACGTTTACATCTCCGCCGAGTTGCCCACGGGGTTGGCAGAGCCCCCGTGCCGGGGAGGGGCGCAGGAGAAACAGGCTGCGCTCGGTCCTGAGCACGGAGGGCCTCCGAGCAGCTTCGTGGATGTGCGCAGCCCCCTCCTCATACAGCAGCAGTTTGATGCAGAGCAGAAGCGGGTCGGGATGCTGCGAGGGCACGAAGGTGGAGGTGAGTTTCCTTCCGCAGCTGGTGGCGAGCCTCTTCCAGAGACTCGCTGAGGTCTCCGGGTTAACGCGGCGTTTTGTTCTCTCCCCGTGAGACGCTCGGATGGAAACAACCGCCCCGATCGCCGCCCCCAGAGACACTTCCCCATCCCACGACGTCTCCTGGAAGCTTCCTGTGCCAGAGAAAATGCTGCCTGCGGGGAAGGCAGCCAGCAGCACCCACTCCGTGCCAGCAGAGGAGAAAGTAGGTGACCTTTCATTGCCTCGTTCAGGTCCTTGCAATCTCCCCTGGCTGGGACTTTTTGAGCTGGGGGCGAGTTTACTTGGGGCCTTTTCCCCCGCCGCGTTCCTCTTCCTGTCCTGAAGCTGTATTTTAGGGCACGTGTGCAGGAGCTGCCCCGGCTGCTGGCTGTTGCAGTACACGCGTAGCCCCGATGGCGATCCCAGCCTGACCCCGACCTCACCGGGATGCCCCCCGCTGATTTTGTGGGGCTGAGGGCTCGAGCGGATCCCCTGGGATGTGGGGGGCAAGGACTGGCTGGACCCTTGGCTCTCGGACCCCTGGCTGTCTCACACTTTGTCAGCTTTGGAGTTTGCGATGGTTTCCCAAGGCTGGGAGGAGAAAGGGAGCCAAGATGCGCTGGTCTCTGACTCCTAATTCCCCACTGTGACTTCCAGGCCATTCCAGGGGCCACCTCCCCCCCCTCATCCCAGCCCCAGCTCGTCTCCTCTTCCTTCCTGCACCGCCCCAAACCCCAAAGGCTCCCCCAACCCTCAGCACCTCTCTGCCCCACTCTCTTCTCCTCTCGTTGTCTCCCAAAGGTGCTCCAGGCCTCCATGGCCCCTCTCCGTGGCCCAGCAGTCGGGGGAAGCTCTGTAGGCACAACCGGGAGGACGTCCTCCCGGGGGAGCTCTGCCACAAGCATCTGGGCCTCTGCCAACGGCCCGGAGGAGGACGTGGAGCTCAGCAAGCCGGGCGTCCTCCTCTCCCTGGCGGGGGATAGCCCGCAGGAAGCTGCCGGGCACAAAAGCGGCGCCGCTTCCGAGGCCACCGATCACCTCGGCTTGAGCAGCGACCCGCTCCTGGTGAGCGCGGACAGCTCAGGTCCCGGGGAAGCACCGAACGGATCCGCCTCAGGACGCTGCTCCTCAGCTCCTGCAGCGCCCGGCGGAGAAGAAGCAGGCGGAGCACGCTCCTGTTCCCCGCTGAGCTGGAGAACCGACGAGATCCGCGTGGCTCACAGCCCCAGCGCCCTGCTGGAGGCGAGCAACGACGTCCACGAGGGAGCAGGTCCCTTGGGCAGCCCTCCGGCTTCTGACTCGAGCGGCGTCCCCAGCCCTGGGGACGGCCCCGGGCTGTCCCTGCCCTACCTCGTCCCGGCTGTGGGCATCGCGCTCATCTCCGCCGTGGCGTTCCTGGTGTACGCCCGGCTGCAGAAGTAGCGGAGCGGAGAGAAGATGGGGTGCCACGGCCGGCACGTGGGAGGTTCCCAGCAGGAACTCGTCTGGCACGTTTGAACCCTGAGGAGCAGCCGGAGGGACCGCTGTTCAATCTCCTCCCAGGAGGTTTCGCTGGAAGAGGCCTCGGTCGCGTGACGCTGGTGGGTTTTGCTCTGGTCCCTCGTTTCCCGACAACCTTCCCGTCCGCCGCCTTCTCCTCCTGCACCCACGGAGAGGGTGTCGCTCGGGAGCGATCCCTCGAGCCCAGAGCCAGAGGAAATTCCTGCAAATTCTCCTCCTCGCCTTCCACCTTCGGTCCCAGAAAGGGCCCTGTCCTGCCGAGAGAGCAGTGCGAGCTGTCCCCTGCCTCAGCGCTTCGAAACATCCTCCCCTGGTCCTGCGGGATGGCACGGGGCCTGGCAGGCTGGGCGTAGCTCCCACATGCGTGCTGCAGGAAGCTTGTGCCAGGGCTGGGACCCAACTCGGCTCGACCCCACGTGCTGCAGGGGGGCCGTACCCCTGTGCTCGGGGTTATCCTGAAGGTCCAGTTCCAAATTTGGGTCCCTAATTTCCCTCCTGCCCCCACGGAGCAGCTTGGAGCGCACGGGGATCGGGCTGCAGGGCTTCCAAACGAGATAAAACCCCAAACCCAAATAAATTCCGCAGTCAATTTCCAGTAACTTACCCCTTGGGGTCCCTGCCGATGAGCTCGGGATCCCGAAATGGGGCCCGTCCGTCCCGGGGAGGGTCGGTGAGCCCCGCGGCGGGCCGAAGGGCTGCTCCCGGGGGGAGGCAGCGCCTGGTTTCTCCAGCAGCTCCTCGGAGGACATCTCTCCGTCTGAGGAACCGCGGCGATGTCCCAAAACGGGATCCCCGCGGCTGTGAGAGCCACGGGGTGCTCGGTGGGGGGGGGTTGGGAGGCACTTGTCTGCCGCAGCCCCTGTCCCCAAATTTCGAGCCACTTCCCCGGAGCTCTGCCTTGGGCTTTATTGCCCTGCTTGTGGGTTTTTGCCTTAGCCCGGAGGAGGGAGGCACAACGCGGAGCATCGTCGGACGACCCCGACTCGCCGCTGGTCCTGCCCCAGCAGAGAGGGGCTGGGGGATTTCTGTCCGAGGCTGCGGGGCCGACAGCTGCTGACGCTCGCCCTTTGCCCCAAAACGCACACCGTGCCTTCCGAAAACGACGGGCAGTAAATGAACGGAGCAGCGAGGCGTTGAGTTCGGTCTGACGGGGCTGATTTTGAGGCTGAACGTGAGCTGTTCCCTGCTCAGCACCCGTGTTTTATCTGTCGGTGGATGGGAGAGGGCTTTTTGAACGCACTTTTATGTCCTCTGCTGGGCCGGGGGATGCCGGGGACGTTCTCCCCAGCTGAAGAGAACGTGGTGACTTCCCGAAGCTCCCCGCAAGCAGGGAGAACCCGGGATTCCCTGCCAGCAGTGAGACATTTTCCTCAGCCTTAAGGAATTTCATCCACGAGCACTTTGCACACACCCGCAACCTCCCCACGAAAATGCAGCCAGCAGAAGCGAGGGGGCACACGCCTTCTCCACAGCCTTCTGCGAGATCTGGGAGATCCCAAGCCAGCAGCACCCGGACCAAGGCTCTCTTCTCGGCACCCGGCTGCAGAATTCCACCCCTGTTTCCCCAGTACTTTGTAGCGACACCTCATTCGCTCCGTATTTCCACGCTGAATCGCTCCTGGGAAGCGGCTGATTTATTTTACGGCCTCAGGCGTGGTAAAAGCACACGGTGCTCTCGGTGTCTGGCCGTTCTCAGCGTTGTTCTCACCAGCGGGTGAACCTGCGGGAGGGAACCGTGTCCTGCAAATCCTTTAAAAGAAAGAACAAGGCGTATTTTGAAATACGTAATAAAACTTTGCCGCTTCACAGATCTTCTGAGGTGTGGTGTGTTTGTAACGGGGGGGGAATCCCAGCATTTTTAGAGCCAGGAAGGGTACCCGTGGGTTTCGTGGAGGAGATGAACAGAATTCAGTCAGCTCGTTTATGTGCCTGGGGGGGCTTTACAAGCCTGCAGAACCACGGAGGCCACGAGGAAGGATCCAAACACCCGGCCTGCTAATTTTTTGGGATAAGGGGGGTTGCTCCAGTTCATGCAGCTTTCTCAGCCCGCTTGAGAAGAGCGGCGCTTTTAATTAAGACAGCTGTACGTTAATTACCTATGATTTTGCCACAAGCAGTTTCAGGCGGCTCTGTCGAGGGGGAGCTGGACCCTTCCCCTTGCTGCCTTTGGGTTTATGTCTGAGGTGGGCGCCGTGAGCAGATGTGTGCTAGGTGGGCACTACGCTGCAGGCACTTTTTCCTCCCCGGTCCAGACTTTCCGTCCGTATCAGGTCGCAGGATCTCGTGCAGAAAACGGATCCGAGCCCCTCTGGGCACCTGGGTTCGGCTCTGTGCCAGGACCAGCGGTGGCGGTTCCCCACGCGCTGAGCAGCCTGGGCCCGACCTGCAGAGAACAGTCATCGAAATCGCATCAACGTCACCGAAACCACTGCTGTGCTGGCAGGGGGGGATCCTGGGGGTGGGCACGGATGGTTTTTGGGGAGAATTAGGGAGCTTTCAGGCAGCGTGGCTGGAAAGGGCCCTTTTCTGTAGCGCTGGGTGTCCTTTCCACGCTGCCTTTTGCACAAGTGCCTCCCAGGGGCTGGGCCCTGCCCCCTTACCCCACGGTCCCGCAACGAGAACACGCCGCGCTCCGGGCCGGGAGGTTTTTAGCCCAATGAGGGCGATATTTAAACCAAAGGGTTATTTCCCTTCAGGGACGTTACGCTCTACCCTATGGGCGCCAGCCCCATCGCGCCCTTCCCGCGGTTGCCCGGGAGAACAGAATCCCAAGCAACCCTGACCCCTTCCCTCGGGCAGTTCAAGAATTCCAGAATTGGGCAAATCCCGCCGAATTCCGTAATTACCGCTTACTAATTAGCGATTAGCCCTCAGCCCGCAGCCCTCTGGGAGCGCCCCCATTTCCTGCTGCCCCCCTCATGGGACGGCCCTAGGGACGGGTAAGGATGCATGTCGTGATATATTGTGGTTATATCGTGACTTAGAAGGCAGCCGCGGGGAGAGGCATCGCTATTTGCATATGCAAATCGTATGCAAAGCAGCCCCCCCCCACGCGGCCCAGCCCAGCTGGGCCTACTGCAGTCTTCCCCTCAGCCCCCGTCTGCGTTGTCATAGTTACCCCCGGGTGTCAATCATCCGCTTTCTCCCGCCCCGACCGGGCATTCACCTCACGCCATTGGTCGATGGCCGTGCCACTCTCTTGCCGGAAGGACGCCATAGGCCAGCACCGTCTCCCCTCCCCCGCCCCTCCGCTCCCCGCGCTCTCTCCTCCTATTGGCTCCCCGCACTTGTCAGAGCGCGGCGGGCGGGCCCGCCACCCCGCCGCCTCCCAACCCTCGCCTCTCATTGGCCAAACCTCCCGTCGCTCCGCTCGGCGACGGCAGCCGATTGGCCGCCGCCTCACGGCTCCTCCCGCCCCCTTCCCTCGGGGCAGGAGCGAGCGCGGCCGGGCTCGCAGACGGGGGGGGAGGGAGGGCCGGGGCCGCTCGGCGCAGGCGCGCTGCGGGCGGCGGCTGCGGCGGTGGCTGAGGGGAGCGGCGGGGCGCGGCGGGGCGGGCGGCCCATGGGGCCGGGCCGCGCTGCGGATGGAGCCGCTACGCAACGGCGGAGGCGCGGAGGACAAGGCCCGGAGGCGGGGGACGGACGCCGGGCCCCCGAGGCGCTGGAGCAGCGGTGGTGGTGGAGGCGCGGCGGGCGCTGACAGCTCCGCGGCGGCGGCGGCGGCGGCGGCGGCCGGGCCTAGCGGGAGGCAGCGGCGGGACTCGGTCCGCAAGAACCGGCCGCGTGAGTGCGCCTCGGGGGAGGGGGGGGCGGGGCCCGAGGGAGGGGTGGGGCCTAAATGAAAGGGCGTGGCCTAGAGGAAGGGGCGGGGTCAAATGGAGGGGCGGGGCCTAAGGAGAGGCGGGGTTAAAGGGAGGGGCGGGGCCGATGGAGCGGGTTGAAGGGTGAGGGGAGGGGGCGGGGCTTGGGTGTGGGCGGGGCTTGGGTGTGGGCGGGGCCAGCGGGGTGGAGGGGGCGGGGTTGGGGGAGTGGTCAAGGAAGGGGGGCTCTGGGGGGAGGCACCGTATGGCGGGGGGGGGACGGACACAGGGGACAGGAGGGACACGGGGACAGAAGGACAGGCAGGGGACAGAGGGAACGGGGGGGGCGCAGGGGGCAGGAGGATGGCGGGGACAGAAGGACGGGGGGACACTGGCAGGGGACAGAAGGGCAGGGGGAGACACGGGGCAGGAGGGGACACAGGGCAGGGGAACAGGGGCAGGAGGACAGAAGGAAGGGGGGGGCTATGGGACAAGGGGACACAGGGGACAGCAGCCCCCAGGCAGGCAGGGAGGGCTGAAGCGGTGCCTGGTTCCCCTGGGGAGCAGGGGAGGGGAGAAGCCCCACGGCTTGGCAGGGACAGCGTGACAAGGGGCCACAAGCCATGCCCCGAGCCACGCTGCGCGGGCTGGGCACGGAACAGGCAGCAGCCCTGGTTTTGGCAGCAGCCGTGGCCGCTTTCAGCCATGCGTGGCACGGAGCTGGGTGCCTGGAGGTGCCCGGGGGTGCCCGCAGGAGGACGCAGCAGCACGGTAACACAGCTGCCTGAAGGACACCGCTGCCTGAAGGACACCACCAGCAGAGCCCGAGGCCGGGGCAGCCCGGCCTGAAAGCAGGAATCAGAATTACCGTGCGTGGCGTCGCCGAGCTGCTGCAGTCCCCGTACCGTGGGGTGCTTTCAGTGATCTTTCTCCTTTTTTCAGTGCTAAAGGCTTTTTTTTTTTGGCTGCTGGAGAAAAGGGAATTGATTCTTTGCCGCCCACACCATTGTGGCCAAAAAAAACACCCCAAAAAGCAGTTTCAAAATGCTCGCCCGCTGCAGAGCCTTCTTCCAGAAGGTTCTTCCTCTCCCCTTCCTCCGATCCAGGCTGGGGGAGGTTGCAGGAGCCATCCTGTAGCTGGCGAGGGCCGTGAAGCTCGCGTGAAGTCATTGAGGGGCCTGGGGGGGGGAGTTTCTGCTTGCTGAGGAATTAATATAGGCGGGGAGCGGAGCGCAGCAGCGGGATGTAACGAGCTGCGGTGATCGGCTTTGTCATTCAGATGCAGCAAAACCAGCTTGGGGGGTGAGTCTGGGGTGGCTGCCTCTAATGAGGTCCCGCAAAGATCCCGCCGGGAGCTGCGGGATTGCTCCGTACAGAGCTGGGAGCTTGCCTCCGCTGCGAAGGAGAGCTCAAAAATGAGGGTGGGCGCAGGCGGGGCCGTGCGTTAAGGGATGAAATCCCTTTAAACCCCTCTGCTTTGCTCTTGGGCAGTTCCTGGGAAAGGAATTCCCTTCTGGAGCTCTGGGAGTCTTCTGCGGGGTCTGCGACTGCAGGCTGGGCTGGCAGGAAGAGGAAGGGCGAGAGGCAAGGCTGAATGTGTGCAGGGCCACGTGCCGGGCACGAAACCGGCGGTGCCCAGACAGCGAGGAGCAGCAGAACGTTGCGTTTTGGAAGTTTTGGCGTCTTCTTCCAAATAAGAAGCCATGAAACTCTGGCAGCTCCTTCGCGATCCCAAACTTAAGCTTTGATTTTTTTTTTTTAAATGCCTTTTCCTGGCGTGGAATGGCGTGTGAAACGTGAATCCCCCTCTTAGAGCTGTGAGGTGAGCGGCACGTTGCATCGAACGCCGACCAACGCTGGTTTTTTCCCTTTTCCCCCCCCCCCCGCTCCACCATTTCCATAGCAGCATTACGCCATTCAAACGCGCTGACGGGTTTTTTTTTGTTGCTGTGCGCTCGGCTGAATCGTCAGTCTCCGTTGCTCCACGGGCAAAGCTTCGCAGCTTTCTCGTGGAATTGCCTCCTAACGAAGCGTCGGCCTGCAGTCCCCGCTTGTCACGGGAAGGAAACCCACCGGGGATGAATCGTTCATCGGTCGCCTCTTTCATCCTGACGCTCTGCAGCTCTGGCAACCCGAAGCTGGTGGAAGGAAGTCGGTCTGAGGAGGGTTTTTATTTACGCCCACCGGATTTTTAAGGTGATCGACGCGCCAAAAACCTTCCCTTTCCCTGCCCCCTGCAGCTCGCAGCCTGACTCCAGCAGGGGTTTGAGGACGGGGCGGGGGCAGAGAAGGGAGGGATTCAGCTCCCGCTGCGTCTGGGGGGGCTGGGAGCTCCCCACGTCGTTCGCAGACCGGATCCAGAGATCCGCCCACTGGAAGAAGACGTTTGAGACAGAAAGCCACACGTGAGCTGTGCGCGTGAAAATGCGCTTGCAGGGCTGCTTTGTGCAGCGCCTGTGCTAAGGGAGGAAAGCTTTCGTCGGGCCAAAAGAAGGAGAATTTAGGTCTGGGGAAGAAAATCGCTTTGAAGAGGCTTGGCACCTGCTTTAGCTCCTGCTGGGGAGGCCAGGCCGTGTGCCTGCCCTGCTGCGCCTCGTTCGCACCCCCAGCGCTCTTCGTGCGGTGTTTTTGTTGTTCTGGTTTTATTTTGAAGCTTCTCCCCCGGGGCTGGTTTTATTTTGAAGCTTCTCCCCCGGGGCTGGCAGCGGCGCTGGCGGCTGTCGGTGCTGCAGAGCTGGGAACAGGCACGCAGGCCCCGAGGAGAGCGGCTCCTGCCGTGGGAAGCGGATTTCCTGCCTTTCTTTGACACACCACCGAGAGGCAAACCGCTTCCCGGAAGGTGCCGGGCGAGGGCAGAGCCTGCAGGTCCAAAATTGGGCCCGGAGAGCTGGCCCCGACTGCAGTAGATGCTGGAGAAACGGGTGTTTGGGGAGAAACAGCAGCTGGTGGTGGCGCCCCGCCAGGAGAGCGGCCTCATCCCGAAGCTGCTGGAGGTGTGCGTCCTGCAGGTCCCCCGAGGAGAGCGGGACTGAAAAGTGCTGTGCAGGGAGCCCTTGGGCTGCTCCTGCCGTCTCTCCCCGTCGGACAGCGATTCTCTCTCGTTCATTTTTGTGCCTGCTCTTGTTTGAACAAAGGGAGAGCGACTGGGATGTGGCCGCGCTTCCCCAGATAGACCTCGCGTCTCCTTTCATCTCCCTTCTTACAGGACACCGAGGTTTTTTTTCCTTTCCCGGAGCAGTGAGGGTTTCATCCTGCTGCCTCAAGCGCGTGGCTGCATTTTCTCTTTGCTCAGGATCCCCCGTATCTCTGCAGCTCTCGCCCAGCCTTCAGCTCGCTCACAGCAGTATGAATCCGTTGCGGTTCCCCGCTCTCATCGCAGGTTCCATCGGGTCGGGGTTTTCTCTCGATCTCCAAGAAGCTCATTACCTAACGCAGCTGTCAACGGCGCTGGGCCTGCCACCAGTGCGTGTTTTGCGCCGGGGGAGGAATCTGACTAATAAAATAATCCCGTTAGACGTTTGTTTTGGCCTCCCCGGGGCATCTTAGATTCCTCGTCTCCCTCGGCGTTCCGCGCTGTAATTAGTTACCGCTTGTGCGTCGCTTTGATGTAGCAGCACCCGAATTAGCCTCGGCTCTGGCTCTGGCTCAGGACTTGGTGGAAAGAAGTAGCTGGGGATTAAAATCGGAGCGGCGCCCGGCCGGTGCGCGGCTGCTGCCCGACCTGGGCAGGGTCTTCGGGGCGCTTTGTGGCGCTGCTGCGGGTATTGGGAGGGTTGCGCGGGAGGTTCGGGGGGCTCCTGAGCACCAGGTGCCTCAGAGGAGGAGTTAGCTGAGGGAGAGCCCAGGGCCACGTTCAGTCAAAGAAAGACCCCGCAATTTCTTACTTTCCACTGATTTGGATAGCTCGAATGGGGCTGCGTTGTGGGGTCCTCAGAGAACTGCGCGGATCGGTTCAGGCTGTGAGGAGTTTGCTGGCACTTGCCTGTTACATATCCCCTTCCTTGCTCTCTTTTTTTTTCCTCCCCTCTCCAGTCTTCCCTTGGTTCGGCCTGGACATCGGGGGCACCTTGGTCAAACTGGTGTACTTTGAACCGAAGGACATCACCGCCGAAGAGGAGAAGGAAGAAGTGGAAAATCTCAAAAGCATCCGGAAGTACCTGACCTCCAACGTAGCCTACGGATCCACAGGCATTCGGGATGTGCACCTAGAGCTAAGGGACCTTACCCTGTGTGGACGTAAAGGCAATCTGCACTTTATACGCTTTCCTACTCATGACATGCCTGCTTTTATTCAAATGGGAAGCGAAAAGCACTTCTCGAGCCTCCATACTACCTTATGTGCCACGGGAGGTGGAGCGTACAAATTTGAGCAGGACTTTCGCACAGTAGGCATTTTTGGCTTCTATACACACTTAGGATCTGCTAGCGAAACCCTGTTTGAGCTTCGAGCTAGGAATGCTTCCAGCCTTGCCCTGCAGACCCTAAACCCCTCTAAAGCAGCTTCGGAAGAGCGCGCTTGATTCAAATCCAACTTAGCTCAGGGAACAGCACGCGGAGTCACGTTGACGTCCCTAAATTATGAGCCCGTTCTTCCCTGAGAGCGCATGCAGCCTTCCCGCAGCCCCGATGCGACGCGCTGACTGCCGGGCTGCGTGCTCCTACAAGCCTTGCTCCGCGTTTGTTAGTTGGGGTTGCGCTGATCTCCGTATCCTCGCTGCTCCCTGTTCACATCCCTATTTTTTGTCGTACCGTTCCCTCGCTCGTGGGGTTTCGCGCCCAACGCGTTCCTCGGCTGGTTGAGGTTCAGCCCAGTTGGGTGGGGAATGAACCGAAAGGAGGTCGGGGGGGGGTTGACATCGTCGTGTGGCTTCGGTGTAAGACCGAAGCGTGTTAAGTACGTGGGTGCTAAAGGCTTTGTTTAACCAACCCTGGAAAAATGTACCAGAGAGGGGTTTTGTGCGCTGCAGGCAGTGACATCAGCGGAAAACAATCTCAGAACTCATTTTTTTTGAGCAGTTGAGCCCCTTTTCATTTTTTTTTCCATTTCCTGCGAGTCCCTCAGAGTCCTGAACCCCTGGGAATTCGATGGGATCCTCTCTGTTTCCAAATCCGACTCGGATGACGTGTTTCCCCCTTCCTTCCTGCACGCGTGCTTCGCGCCAGGGTAGCGAGCCGCCCGTGCCGGGGGGCACGCGGCCCTCCCGTCCTTCACGTCCCTCGCTCCTTGAACATCCTAATTTCTTTTTCTTTCCCCTCCGCCAGATGGGTGACCTTCAGCTCCGCAAGCTCGACGAGCTCGATTGCCTTATTAAAGGAGTTCTGTACATCGACTCGGTCGGCTTCAACGGCCGCTCGGAGTGCTACTACTTCGAAAACCCGACGGACGCTGAGCGGTGCCAGAAGCTCCCGTTCGCCTTGGAGAACCCCTACCCTCTCCTCCTGGTCAACATCGGCTCGGGGGTCAGCATTTTGGCCGTCTACTCGAAAGAGAACTACAAACGGGTAACGGGCACCAGGTGAGTGCGGTGAAGGGGGGAGGGAGTCGTATTTGAGGCTGCGCAACGTCTTCCTGCGTTGCCGATGGCGTTTCCAGGTGCTGAATTCGACGCCAGCCTCCGGCGGTCCCTTGTGAAGATCCCTCCTGGAAGAGGGAATCTGGATGTCGTGTTTCAGTCTCCCTGCTGCAACTTGTGTCCTTAGAAGCCGTTTTTTTTCGTTACCCTGCTGCAGGAATTAAACCTTTTATTTAGCAGGGATCCCACGTGTTGGCACTGCCCCAAACCTGCGACCATAGCAGCAGAGATTTGAATCCAGACCCTTGCAGGGCGCCTCGTTTTGGCGAAGGGATGCTGGAACAACCATTGCTGGACTGCTGCAGCTGCTCTTCTTGGAGACGGGACTCGTGGTGCCAGCCAGAGAGCTCCGTGGCTTCAAGCTTTGCCTGAATTCCTTGAAAATGAGCGATAATAACAATACCAAAAACCCCGCAGCACAGATCCTACCCCTGCCAGACATGGTTAATGGCCTGTTAGCACAGGAACGTGCACAGGACGTAGTTTTTTTTCCAGAGTTTTGCTTAGCTGTCCCTTAATGCTCCACGAACCCCTCAGGACCAGTATTTATTTTGGGATCAGCTTCTCGGAGCGCTGGGAAGAAGGTGGATATTTGTGAAACGGGGAAACTTATTGAGGAACGTGCCCTCGGCAGAAGGCTGTGAGGGCATGGGGCTCCTCACAGGCTGCGGGTTGCTGAGAAGGAGCAGATTGAAAGAGAAGAGCTCCTTGTTCGAGATGATTCTCACCCAAAAGAGAAGCAGCAGGAGGGACGGGGCAGATGGCACGAGCCCTCTCCTCCCGTGCCCCTTCAGGAGCCAGGTGGGTGACTCGCGTTCTCCTTTACGTCGCAGTCTCGGAGGGGGAACCTTTTTCGGTCTCTGCTGCCTTCTCACCGGTTGCTCCACCTTCGAAGAAGCCCTGGAGATGGCGTCCCACGGGGACAGCACCAAAGTGGACAAACTGGTGCGGGACATCTACGGCGGAGACTACGAGCGCTTCGGGTTGCCGGGCTGGGCCGTGGCGTCCAGGTAATGGCTTGGGGGTGGGTTTTTTTTTTTTTCCAAAGTTGTGCAGTGATGCACAACGGGCCTTGCGTGGCTTAGGAGAGCCGCACTCCTCCTGCTGTTGTTACACCAGGCGTCCAGGACTGACCGTGCTGCTTTTTAAAGCCAGAAACGCTTCCAAACGAATTGTTTAACTTAGCGATTCCCTTTCCCTTCTGCAGCTCCGGTGCAGCCAGGCCTTTAACCCTAAGCCTTTCTTCGCAGCTTTGGGAACATGATGAGCAAGGAGAAGCGGGAGTCTGTCAGCAAGGAGGACCTCGCGAAGGCCACCCTGATAACCATCACTAACAACATCGGCTCCATCGCCCGGATGTGCGCCCTCAATGAGGTACGGAGGGAAAACCCATCTCACTGCTCCCCTGAGGCATCACTTCCATGCTGCTGCTGTGCCGTGCCTCTTCCCCGGCACACGCCTCAGCAGCTGTGTCCGTTCCCGTGTTTCTGGGTGTTCACTGAGGTGCAATCCGCTCTTTTTGGCTTCTTCAGTGAATTCTGTTCTTGCCCGCCCGTGTACCTGGGGCTCCCCAGGTTATTTTTACCTCCTTGCCCCGCTCAAGCACCACCGCTTCCACGGCCGCCACCGCATCTTTGTGCTTTCAGCTTCTTTACAGTGCTGCCTTGTTGCGTTCATGTCAAGCAGCATTGTACAGGGCTATGAAAGAGCAGAGGCGTGCTCTTCGCTCGGCTTGGAGCGTTCTCCTCACCTGCTGGCAAGCCTTCTTCATCATCGTTTACTGCTAAAGCTGTGCGAGGTGTCTCACGCGTCGTCGTGCCCACAGAGCTCCGGCCGGTTCCTCGCTTTGCCAGCCCGTCGGGTAACAAAGAGAAGATGCTCAGCAGTTAGAGCAAAGCGTTCATGAACGTGTGGGGGTGGGAGGAAGAGCCAGAGAAGAAGAATATGAGTGAAGGAGCAGCTGGGATGTGTCCCCGATTCCTCAGTAAGTGCAGGAACTGAAAACAGGGGAACAAGAAAGCTTCCCTTCATCCCTCGGCACCAGAGAACCATTCCATGAGTGAAAAGTTGGCCTGAAAATCTGCTTTCAATCTGAACTGGGCCGGTCTTTTCCTTCTGTTCAGAATCGTGCTGGGGATGGGTCCCTAGGTATTTTCTCAGGTTGGCAGCAGAGAGCTCCTCAGCTTTCCTGGTGGTGAGTCAAAGGCCAGAGGTGGGGGCAGAGAGAGGAGACGGCACGCGCCGAACAGCGCTTGGAAGCAGTTCAGGGATCTGATAGCAAAACCCCAATGATTCTGGTGAAATCCCAAAGCCGGAGAAGCTGTCGTTACACAGCCGTGGTTTTCTGGGTGGTGCAGGAGAGTCTGAAAAAGAGCCAGGCTCAAAATGCCTGGGCTGGCACTGCTTTTTGATGGAAACATGCTTCTGCAGGTCCGGCTCAGCCCTTTCAGCACGGTCACTTTGTCCTTTTCCTCTCTTCCCCGTGCAGTTTGACCCTTCCAGCGCGCCCTTTTTGATCTCGGGTTGCTCTTTCGAGCTGTCCCTGGCTGCTGCAAGAGCCCAGGCTGACCTTGCTGTTGTTTGTGGCCTGCAGACGGCCTCTCCTGCGTCCGGCTTTAAAATTCTAAATCCCGAAAGCTGCAGAAGCATCCTGACTCTGCTCTCTGGGGCTCCCGCCCCAAGCCACCACGGCTGCTTCGCTCCTCAGCTGCCAGGAGCGGGCTTTTGGGGCGACGTAAAGCTTCTCTGCGTTTAATGGGGAATTAAATGTGGAGCAGCGACTTTGGGTCTGCTTTCAGCCGCTTGGTTCGCGTTAAGTCCCACTGCAAAAAGGATTTGAAAAGCTACACGTGGCCTTCTTAGAAAGCACTGTACATCTTCTGACTCTCAGGTGGGGCTTTCATTGTTGCAAGCAGAAAATGAAAAACACAGCCTTAGCACTGCAACCTTTCTTTCCTCGTGCTTGCAGAACATCAACCGAGTGGTTTTCGTTGGCAATTTCCTGCGGATCAATACGATCTCCATGAGGCTTCTGGCGTATGCCTTGGACTACTGGTCGAAGGGACAGCTGAAAGCTCTCTTCTTGGAGCACGAGGTGAAGTGACACTTCAGCTTTATTTTCTCTCTTAGCGAAACTCAGGTCCTTGAGCGCTCCGGGAGCTGTCCTGAGGAGTTTGCAGGATCACAGCAAACACGCAGGTTGCTCTAGTCACTGCAGTGAGAATGGGTCGCTGCCAGGCTCGTGCTTGCTTGGGGACTTGAATTTTTCTAAGACCGTTTCCATTACTGGCACTGCAGATGGCTCCCTGCAGCTCTGCTGTCCCACGTAGCTAATAGAATCCGAATCCACTTCATGATGCACTTCTGTCTAGTCATTTCTTCCACCACCCGTTGGGAGTTTTTAAGATTTCACTGTTTAATCTTTCATCCTGTTATTTTTCCTCTCGTATCAGGTGCAGGTTTGGGCTGTTAATGGGTGCTCCTTTCTGCTTGCAGGGGTATTTTGGTGCCGTCGGTGCTCTTCTGGAACTCCTGGATTCAGCCTGACTCCGTGCAGCCTCCGGACCTTGGCCCTACGGAGTCGGGGCGCTCCCGGGGTCTCGATGCCCGCGTTCAGCTTCAGAGCAGGCGCTCGGTGACTCATTGAACTGGCTGTGTGATCCTGTCGGAGAGGGAAGGACTGCTGCCTGCCTCTGCAACCAGTTCTCGTTACGCTATCAATCCTGCGTACCGGGGGCAGGACCGTCAGCGCAGCCCTGGCACGTAAAACCCGTGAGGACCACTCCGGTCTGCTCCGAAGCCCGCAGCGGCCTGTCAGACACCTGGCAGCAGGGCTTCATTTCTGTCAGCACAGGTCCTTACCTTCCTGTAGGGATTATTAGAGCCAAAAGGGAGGGCGAAAATCCCGTGTCTTGGCTACCCGAATGTGCCGAGGTCGGTTCCGCTTGCTGCCTGTGACACTTGGTGTCGCGGTGTTGGCGTCGTGTTAGGAGCGTCTGAGCCTGTGACCTTGAGCTGTGCTAAAAGCAGCTGTGAAGGTGAACTGGGTTTCTTTTCCTTTCCTTCCTCTGGTGTCAGACTTGGCCGCATATAACGATACCAAAGATGCTTTTCTTTCAGTCACCCTTGGCATCCTCTCCGTAACGCTCCGTTTCATGCTCGTTAATTGCTGAACTGCTGTAGTCTGGGGGGAAAGCTGTTCTTCCCTTACACAAGGTGTTTTCTGTTTTCTCCGTGCGCGCAGTCTTGTGTACAGCCTGGGAAGGGGCTGGTACAGCCTGGGAAGCAGCCCGCTGCACTTCGGACCCTCTAAAGATTCGGCCCTTCCAGGCTGGGAATCCGGAGGTAGCTTACCAAATAAACGAGCTCTCAGAAGAGCGGAGATGCTGGTAACCAGTTTAAAACAGACCAACTGCACGCACGCAGCTGGTAACCGATCCTAACCGATCCTCCCTCCTTGTTCCTCTGCTTTGCCTTGCCTTTTTTTTTTTTAGAAATTCTTCCCACTCTTGGGTGTTGAGCTCTAAAAGGAGCGGGATCCCTGGTGAGAAGGGCGTTGTTGGCGTTCTCACCGCGAGCTTTACTTGTCCCGGTGTAACCCGAGGCAGGCGGTGTGAACAAGCTGCTTTTCCGGAGCGCCCTCAGCACCTCGCCTTGCTGCTGGCAGTTACCCGCAGGCGCTGCTTCAGCGCGTTCTCCGCAGCGTGCTGCTTTGGCTTCCCAGCTCCGTAGGTGCCAAAAGCGCCCAGCCTCCGTCCGGGAGCCAGCCGAGGGCTCCCGTTGCCCCGAATGCCCCCATCATCCCCACCGGCCGCGTCCCTCGAAGGCCTGGTTTCTTTTCGGAGAGGTTTGTTTTCAGCTCCGGTCCTGCTGTGGACATCTGGAGTAGTCCCAGCGCCGTGCAGTTGGGTGACCAGGGCTGCGCCGCGAAGCGCGTCCGTCCCGTGAGCTCTCGCTGCAGCCCCAGCGCTCTGCAGCTGGCTGGGCTCATTGCGTGGCACCTGCGTCTCGTTTGGGGCTGGAAAGGGAAGAAATGGTCCATTCAGATGTGTTTTTTCCTAGATTAGATCCTGCGTGAGGCTGCTCTAAAGCCCGTCACGTCAGCTGTGCTGGGAGGAGCGTGCCAGACAGCATGGAACAAAGCTCGAGGGGCCTGGAACTTCCTGAGCACATCCCATCATTAAGGGAAGAAAGGGGGTGGGGAGGGAAGGAGAGAAAAATGGGCTTTTGGAAGCTTTCTGAAGCATGCCCGTGCCCAGAGCCTGCTTACCTCCTGCAAGGAAGGCCTGGGGGGGCTTAGCAGGCAGAATTGGCCCCGGGGCTTTTCCAGAGCCCCCTTGGGCACGGGCAGGGCACCTCTGGGTGCAGAGGGGAATCCTTGTGGGACGTGGAAGGGGGCTGATGTCTCCAGTAGCAGCCCTGGGGAGCTGAGGGAAGGCAGAAGCTGCCATGAAATGATTTGGGGACGCGGGGGGAAGCTGCCAAGAGAGGAGGAACCTCGGCGGTGCCCCCGCATCCCGGTGTGAAACGAGATCCTGCCCTGGCACGCATCGAGGTGCCAGGCTCACGTCCCTGATGCCGCCCATGGGTTTGTGGTAGCTCCCGCAGCTGCGTGCTCTGCCGTCTGGCGCCCAGAGCCCTGCTGTGTTGTGTGCGTTCTTTTGTAAATCTTTTTTCTTGGAATAAAACATTTCAGTTATTTTTGTATACGCGAACCTCCCGTTGGCTTCTCTGGTCTTCTTCCCAGCTGCGGAGCGTCGGGGTCGTGCGGGGGAGGTGAGCGCAGCGCGTCCCTCGGCGTTCAGCTGATGGTGGCAGCTCATTAAAACGAACCACCAGCAAGCCTTAATTACTCCTTGCTCCGCAGGCGTCCCGCTCTCCAGAAATCGGTCGCATTTGAGCGTGGTGACGGAGGGGAGCAGAATCCTGCCTGGTGCTCGGAGCGAGGATCCCCCCAGGAGCTGGGTTCCCCAGCACCCATCCTGCCTGCCAGCACCAGGGGGCAGCAGCCGTTTGTGCTGGGCAGGGGCAGGACGGGACAGCAGGTACCGACCGCCCCCACACCGCCTCCCGCGGGGCTGGGGACCCCTGGGTGCCCCCAGTGGGGGCTGCAGAAACCGGGGAGGGGTCCCCTGGGGCTGGGGGCGCAGGGACCCGGCCCTTTGCTTCGTCCTTGCCGTGCCACCGGGGGCCCACGGCACCAAAACGAACCAAATCCCACCAAACACAGCAAAAATCCCTCTCGGTGTGAGACTGGGGCTGGGCTCAGCCCCAGCCCCCCCCCAGGTGCCATTTCCCACCCCCTCCCGACACCAACAGCCCCGCTTCCAAAACCTGCTTTTATTTACATTTCAAGTCAAATCACATGCAAAAACCGGTGTTGTTTTTCCTCGTTTTCCTTAAGAATAGTGTGATTAGCAAAAAAGACGCATTAGGATTTTAAAATAGCAATTAAATATACAAAAATAGAGCTTACAAAAAAAAAAAATG